>NW_023458692.1:0-2457 GCF_013731165.1 Rhagoletis pomonella
GATCCATCATTATATCTCGTATTTTTGTATTGTATTAGGAATTTTTAGAAAAAGTCTAAGTATGCAGTTTCATAGCCCATTCAATTTTAGTAAAATAAATAAATATTAGTAAAAAATAAGTAGCCCAAACTGAGTATATAAATACATACATATGTAAACGAATATGTGTTTTATTTTTTATTAAATGAAAAGTGGATTGTTTTGCATTATAATTATATTCAAGTAATTAATAAAAACGCATATTTAGAAACTGTGTAGTGTTTTATGTAAATACATAAATACATAGTTATCGTCGTTTAATGTACAAAACTGCGTATCGTCATTCAGCAAAACCATGTAACTGACATTTGCTGCCAAAAATTGGATTTGCTCACACAAGCTCTTGGCTTAATCCTTATCCATTCGTCCTGAAATATATTAGCCTGAAATGCGGTTGCTTTATAAAAAAGGAACAGTCCAGCGCCTTCGTCTTGGCCTGCAGGCTGCATCGGAGATACAGCCGCTAAATTTAAACGTAGAATACGTGGTATGGTTAAGAGCATATCCAAGTAAAAAAACAAAAGCACACACTAAGCAAAAAATATCGATAACAAAAGCGATAATAATATCGGTAGCAAAATCGATAAAAACATCGATAAAGAAATCGATGAAAATATTGATATCAAAATCGAAAAAATATCGAAAGCAAAATCGATAGCAAAATCGATAACAATACTGATTACAAAATCGATTACAAAATCTATCAAAATATCGATTACAAAATTGATAACAAAGTCGATAACAAAATCGATTATAAAGTCGATAACAAAATCCATAACGAAATCCATAAAAATATCGATACCAATATCGATAGCAACATCAATAAAAATATCGAATATAAAACCTATAAAAAAATCTATAACAATATCGATAGCAAAATCGATAAAAATATCGGTAACAAAACCGATAAAAGTATCGATGACAAAATCGATAGCAAAATCGATTACACAATCGATAACAAAATCGATAAAAAATATCGATAACAAAATCGATAAAAGTATCGATCATTATATCGGTAAGTTCCGAAAATATCGATAGCAAAACCAATAACAATATCGATAACAAATTCGATGAAAATATCGATAACGAAAGCAATAATAATATCGATAGCTAAATCGTAAACAAAATCAATAAAAATATCGATGACAAAACCGGTAAAAATATCGATTACAAAATCGATTAAAATACCGACAACAAAATCTATAAAAATATCGGTAATAAAATCGATAACAAAATCGATAAATAATCTATCATAAAATCGATAACAGTGTCGATAACAAAATCGACAACAAAGTCAACAAAATGTCTATAACAAAATCGAGAAAAAATATCGATAAAAAAATCGAAAAAATACCGATCATTATATCGATAAGTTCCGAAAATATCGATAGCAAAATCAATAACATTATCGATAAAAATTTCGATAGCAAAATCGATAAAAACATCGGTAATAAAACCGACAAAGTATCGATTATTATACCGATAAACCCCGAAATATGTACTTACGGACACATACATACTTTTTGTCTCCTTCCCACGCTTCCAATGCGTGCACGTGTTTGCAAAATGATGACGAAGTGATTTTATATGGAAAATCATTTATGCCCATATATTTGAATAAAATAACCATATATAGAAGATATCAACTAATACTTCCCATATACCAAACGAAAGGAAAACTTTTGAACTTTTGATTAAAGAAAACAAAAACAAAATCATTCGAGCGGTTTTCGAGCATATTGGTAATGAAAAAAAATTTTCAAAATTTTTCAACAATTTTTTGCCTTAAAATCTCAGTATTTGTTGAATTTATATAAAATTTGTACACGATAATATTTCTACTGCTCCAAAGAACCTATGTCCCGAAAATGAAAGTTATATCTGCCAACTATAAGTTGCTAGAGCACTTTAAAGGCTCAAAATTGACCCCAAAATAAGGCAATGCTTACCGTTGTTTTTACGACAGAAACCGAATTGGTTACTTACAAGAATGAATCTCTAGATAGGTTTGGAATTTTGTCTTTGAAACGCCATACTTTTCTTTGAAATCGCTTCATCAGTTGTCGTGCAATAAGCGTTTTCGTGAAGCTCTAAAAATTACAACTACAACATTTCAGCATAGCCTCCATATCGTAAGGTAAGACGTATTCTACGTCAAAAGAAAACCATTTTGAAATATAAGTGTTTTTACTTTATAGAAAAAAATTTATGCAACCTCACATACGCGGTTTTGCATTTTGTTTATACGCGGTTTTGTACTTTAAACGACGATATGTATAAAATAAAACGCGAGACTTAAGTTTATGTTTTATTTCAAACTTTATTAGGCGGCACTATGTGCCTTTAGCTCGCGAGTGAGTTTAAGACTAACTTATTTTTAAGCTACCGCTTACAAACTAACCTAAGCCTGAGCCGGCC
>NW_023458692.1:2557-4044 GCF_013731165.1 Rhagoletis pomonella
ATATTCACCAAGCGAATACATATTTTTGCCAAGGTAATCTGAAAAACTAACTACACTTGTATTTATCTCTTTATGAAAATATTTGAATAAAGATTTAATTATTTTATACTAATACCACATTTTCAATTCAATTTTTCCTTACAAACATCGGCGGGAACTTGAATCTTTGTTGCCTATTACGTTCCGCCGGTGTTCAGCAGATATGTTTGAATGAATATTTTATATCTTTTTAAGTATCTTTGGTTAAGATTTGCATTAAAAAATTTTAAATTTTCTTCATGAGAAGAGAATTCTATAAAGAAATTTTGAAAAATTTCAGATACAATTAAAATATAAAATACAAAGGACCCGTTTTAATAAACCTTCCCGGTTTTTCTGCCTTCAGTAGATCAAGAAATCAAAAACCTACCCTTTACTGCAACAACAGCGCACAAGCTCTTCAAAAACTACGGCAAAAACCACCCTAATTGCCTGTTCAACAGCAACCTTTGCGACACTTACAACCTTTCAGTGTAAATGTACAATATATTGTAAATTTTTTTTTACCACTCGGGAAAAATATTTCAAATCATGATAGTTTAATTTTAGCATTTTTATATGATGAAATGCTTTTTATATTTCCATACTATGTGCGTTTATTAGCGAGTTTACTTGACTTTCACGTATTTTTTGTACAGTAAATTACCACAACTTGCGTGTCACTGGAATTTTATAAAATGGTCTATTTTTAAATTAAATTCTGAAAATATTTTTGAAACGTTTTCGATTTTGAAATTTACGTAAACTATTCGGGACATTCCGAAGCTTCATAAATTTGTTTTCAAAAATAATAATAAGATTTTTAGTAGCACGCTTCCAATGGTACAAAAAATAAAATGTACAATATATTGTACAAATGCAGGGAAAGGGTTAATAATTCTTTGGTGATCTTTCAGCCAAATCACTGTTGTATAAATGACATGTAAACAAACCGACTATCGTTTTTGTTGGAAAGACTGCTTTTGCATTCACGTAGCCATTTGTCGTTGCTGTCCCCTTCCTCTCATTTTATTACGACGCTTTTATCAACTTGCAATGTTGTGTGTCCAGAAACTTTCAATGTTGTGGATCCAGAAACTTTCAATGTTGTGTGTCCGACACCATAAAACCTTTGCTTTGAAAAGTTCCTATAAAAAAGCATAGTGCATAGGGCGACATCTGTAGTGAATAGGGCGAGGTAGATGACATCGTCGCCCTATGTACTACGTTTGCTACAGCGGAAATAGACGACACGCCATTTCTTTAAATAAAATTAATTGGTGCTCGTTTGTATGTACATACATATGTAAATGCATGTGTGTGCACCTTTCTATTAATATCGTTGAATTATTTTAATATCTATTGCAAAATTTTATTCAGTCAGGACTAAAAAGTAGAAAATAAATAATATAAAAAAAAACCTTTTAATATACAACGCTTTTATAAATGGACTAAAAAGTAGAAAATAA
>NW_023458692.1:4144-10607 GCF_013731165.1 Rhagoletis pomonella
TTATAAAAGCGTTGTATATTAAAAAGTTTTCTTTATATTATTTATTTACCAATGCTTTTATTAGTTTGGGGACCAGTGCTGCCGTTTGCTAATTCTCGAACGAAGTGAAAACCCATTGAAAATGAAGTGTTTCGGAGTGACTTGGAAGGAAAAGTGAAGTGATTATCGCAGTGACGACTTTCGAGCACGATTAGGGGTGTGGAGATTTTCGATTAGGTTATTTATCACCTGATTGGTTAACCGAGTTAACCGATTATTTTTATACCTTTCATGAGCATGAAATGGTATTATAACTTTGGTTCGATGTTTGTAAGTACCAGAATAAGAAGAGATAGACCCATTAAAATGTAAACTTAAATGATCAGAACGGCGAGCTGAGTCGATTTAACCATGTCCGTCTGTCCGTCTGTCTGTCTGTCTGTCCGTCTGTTTGTATGCAATCTAGTCTCTCAGTTTTCGAGATATCCGGATAAAATTTGGTAGGTGGGTGTATTTTTATAATGTTTTAATCATTTGTCGGAACCGGAAGAATCGGACCACTATAACATATAGCTCCCATACAACTGATTGTTCAGATATGAGATTTCTCGTTATAACTTTTCCATTTATGCAGCTGGGAACATGGCATTCCGCAATATTTCCATCCATTATCAAAAACATGCTTACAGTGAAAATGGCGAAGATCGGGTCGCTATAACCTATAGCCTCCATACAACCGATTGTTCAGATTCGAGATTCTTTGTTATAACTTCTCCATTTATGCAGCTAGGAACATTAAATTTTGTATTACTTCTACCCATTATCAACAGAAAACTTACAGTAAAAATTACAAAGATCGGGTCACTATAACCTATAGCTCTCATACAACAGATTGTTCAGATATACGATTTTTCGTTATAACTCCTCCATTTATGTAGCTAGACAAATGAAATTTTGCACTGTTGTCATTTATTATCAAAAGAATACTTTCAGTGAAAATGGCGAAGATCGGGTCGCTACAACCTATATCCACCATACAACTGATTGTTCAGATATGAGATTTTTTGCCATAACTTCTTCATTTATACAGCTAGAAACATCAAAATTCGCACAGTTTTCAATCATTACTAACAGAATACTTACAGTGAAAATAACAAAGATCGGGTCACTATAACATATATCTCCCATACAACTGATTGTTCAGTTATGAGAATTTTCGCTATAACTCCTCCATTTATGCACCTAGGAACATGAAATTTTGCAATACTTTCACCCATTAACACCAGAATATACAGTGAAAACAACAAAGATCAGGTCACTTTTACATATAGCTTCCATACAACTGATTGTTCAGATATGCGATTTTTTGTTATAACTACTCCATCTATGTAGCTCGAAACATGAAATTTCGCCCTATTTTCACTCATTATCAACAGAAAGTTAAAAATTAACAAAGATCGTGTCACTATAACCTTTTATTGCCCCCATACAACTGATTGTTCAGATATGGGGTTTTACTGTAAAACTCCTTTATTTGGACAGCTAAAACCGATAAATTTCGTAAGCTATTTTTTAAATAACAATACAAAGTCTACTGAGAAAATCGTCAAAATCTATGCTGTATAATCATAATCTCTTGTACCACTGATTGTTCAGATACCAGTTTTTGCGATATATGTATCTCCTTTATGTAGGAAGCTACACCCATTAAATTGTGTTACCGGTTTGCGTACCGATCTCACAGTAGTGAAAATCACTTAGATTGGTGCTATATAAGGTATATCTTCCATACCTCTGATTGTTTAGATATGATTTTTTATATATGTATCTCCTCTATCTATGCCTGCTGTGAATATATAAATTTAATCAAATGCAGTAATCTGTTAAAGTAAAATTTTCAGATGCTCATGAAAGGTATGAAGTCTTCGGTATAGCCGAAGACAGCGCTGCTCTTACTTGTTTTTTTATAACAATAAAACTAATCTTTAACCTTTATTAATTTATAATTTGTCGTATTCCTGTACAAATTAAAAGCTGGAATATTTTTAAAATCACAATGTCTCAAACGTTGAGGAAAGAAAACCCAAAATTACAGTTCACTGATGATATTAACACAAAAATATTAATAATCGATTATCGATTTACAGCAAAAAAATCATCCCCAGATACACAGCAACAACGTCATCATCAGATTCACTTAAATGTTCCATTTTTGCTGTAAAATTTAAGGTGTATGAAAACTAAAATATAATTATTATTTTCATCAAATATTTACTAAATAATATTTAATAATAATTATGAAACTTTATCCACCCATTCATTTATGTGCACTTTACACCTATACATGTGAATGAAATTCAAAATTACTTTTTCCAAATAACCTATGCCAGATCGGAGATTTATTAGGCGTCTTTTTTAGTAGCTTTTGGCGAAAATTTACTTTGCCATGCTTACTACTTAACAGGAATTTTAGCAAAAGATTGTTGATTTTGGTTAAATAAATCATATATTTCAAAGAAATTTTTATTTAATCAAAGAGAAATCTAATTTGTGGAAAGTGAAGTAGAACGAAGTAAAATGGAGTGACGAAGTGAAGGCTTTTAAGTGAAGTGAAAAACTTCAATTGAAATGACAGCGGCAGCACTGGATGTTACTATGTAATAATGAAGCGCCTAAAAGATGCAGCGATTTCCATTCTCAAGTTACGTAGCGAGTTTTTAGTTTTTTAAACTATAATTTTATGAGATATGGGCATTCCCATGGTGGCGCACGTGACAGTCGTACGATTTCAATGTGATACAAAAAAGGAATACCATTTGTTTTCTTTAACTTTTTTGGGCCATTGTATAGCACATAATTAGCTCTATATTTAACCGAAAAATGAAATCAATCGAACTGCTTGGTCCTGAAATATAAGCATTTAAAGAGAGTGTCGTTACGTGACAAAAAATGGAAGTTGATTTTTTCTTTTCTCACAAAATCGCAAAACTCTGCGAATTGTGGATGGCTATTTTCATGAAACTTATTTTAATATGATTTGGAGCAATTCTAGTTGTTTTTAGAGTTTTTTGAATTAATGCAAATTGTTTCAATTCTCTTTTACAACCCCAAGTGTGAAACGTGACGTGACGTGGCGTCACGTGACATAAATTTCCATCGTTATATTTTTGTTAATATTGCTTTTAAATGAATTTTTAACACAAATAAAGCATGTATTTTATGTCGAATATACTTTATATTTTGACTTCAGCGCCAATTCAGGGTCAATTTGCTGGAAATCTATGATTTATTATGTTTCAACCACATACGCCAAATTCGAACAAAATCGGACCATAAATACGGTTTTTCAAAATATCTCGACCTTGGCACCACCTAGGAAGACCAGTTTATGCAAACATGATTCTACTTACATAGCCAGTATATATTTTAAAAAGCAGGCAAATCGGCCCGTAAATACGTTAGATATAAAACTTTTATTTTTTTTTGTCGTGGTGGACCTTCCGCTGGAAAGTTCCATTAGTGTTTCCAGATTTTTTTTTCCAGCCATACGGGACAAATGCATGATTTGTCCCAAAATACGGGATTTACAAAAATTTAACGGGATAAATGAGAAATAACTACGAAACCTATGGGCAAATCTAAAAAATAGGTACACTCTCCAAAAAAAAATTTTAATTTTTAAATTTGTTAGCACACCTATGTTTTATATATCATTTTATTCGTACTCTCTTAATGAATCGATTAATATAAGTGTAATTCATTTTCATCAAGTGCTTCAAAAGTTCGACGAGGAATAAACATGAAAGAGAAAACAAATTACGTTGTTCAAGTTGTAAATTTTAAGGAAAGATTTTGAAAGTTGAACTCACTTAATTGGGACGTTCTAAATTCAATGGCATCCCCCGTTTTACCAGATTGGCTCCTGTTTTCGAGATAACGGTATTTGAAAGTTTGATTAAATTTTAACTATTTTATAAATAACTCCCTAAGTTTTGAAGTTATTTTACTAAAATTTTGCACATAACGGTTTTTTAATATTACCTTAATTATTCCTTAAAATTATCGAAATGGGTGCACTTTAACTTATAGCTCCAATACAACTGATTACTCAGATATGTATTTTTGCGCTATAACTCTAATTTCATATCTGAATAATAAATTGTATGCGTGCTATATGTTAAAGTGAGCCTATACTAAATTTTTACCTGCTTAATTGGAGGAGTTATAACGCAAAACAACGTCTCTGGACAATCAGTGTTATGGGAGCTAGATGTTAGAGTGAACCGATTTCGATGATTTTATGAGATAGTGAAGGAAATATTAAAATACAAGCGTGTGCAAAATTTAAAAGAAATATCTTCAAAACTGAGGGGTTTTTTATAAAATAGTTAAAATTTAAGCAAAGTTTCAAGTACCGCTATCTCCAAAAGTGGAGACAATCGGGCAAAACTCGGGACGCCATTGAATTTAAAAGGCTCCAATCAAGTGAGAGCAGCTATCAGAACCTTTGTCGAAAAAAATTGTATTTGATACCACACTCGAAATATTCTGACTACAAGAAGTACTAAAAGTACTAAATCGGGATTATTACACACTTCTAGAGGATATTTTTTTGAAGCATTTTACAGATATATGCAAGGTTATAAGGACTAGTAGTTATAAAAATATTTTGATCGTTTCGACGTATTTTCCAAATGTGCCTTCAATTAAGATATTTTTGAAATAAAAAATACGCTAAAGATCGCAGAATATTTTATCTTTAAAAGTTGTTTTATTCTGAAAGTACACCTCTTGCATGGGTGTCAAATTATTCGTAATTGTTTGTAGAATACAATATATACTTAAAAAGTTCTTAAAATTATTTGCTTCAAAAACTATACGCGATAAACCAAAAATGTTGAAAATGGTGAAATGTGGAGTTACAGACTTTGAGTTACTTGCCATTTCGTTATTTTTTAACCGACTTCCAAAAAAGGAGGAGGTTATCAATTCGTCGGAATGGTTTTTTTTATGTATGTTACCTACGGTGACCATCCGTCCTTTATTTTAAAGGACATTCCTTTATTTTAACCCTCTGTCCTTTATAATTTTTTCAAAATAAAGGACGCATTTTGTCCTTTATTCCTTAATCTGTCCTTTAAATCAGCTCTGGATTTTTCAGAGGCAAATTTTTGAACAGAGAATATAAAATAATAAAAATGTACCTTATAAATTATAATGAAAACCTTTGCCAATTTGTTTCGCACCTCTCTTAAGGGTTGCTATTTAATCGGTAATCTTTGTACAACCTATAAATCACGAATCATTGCTAATACCAGGGCCCGTAACAGTTACAACTTTTATTATAAAAACCGCTCTTTAACAATTATTTTTTTACTTTTATTTAATTACTCCTTAAATAACAGTTACTTCTGATTTTTATTTTATAAATCCAAAATAACAGTTATTTTTAATTTTTATCTAAATAATCTGCAAATAGCAGTTATTTTTGATTTTTATATTATATGTCTTAGATAACAGTTATTGACGACTGTTATTTATAAAAGTCATAGATAAAAATCAATCAGTGACTTTAATTTTTTTAACCATACTTATAAAAGTCATTTGTATAAGTCGTAGTAAACTTTTGTTTCCCAACACCTTCTTAGCTGCAATAAATGTTAGTGACTTTTATACGAATTATTTAAAAAATAAAAGTCGGTGACTGATTTATATTGAAGACTTTTAAAAGTAAAAGTCACTGACTGATTTTTATTGACGACTTCTATAAATAAAAGTCTTTAATAACTGTTATCTAAGATATATAATATAAAAATCAAAAATAACTGCTATTTTGGCTTTATAATATAAAAATCAAAAATAATTTCAAATAAAAATTTATTTTCAAATTTGAGTTTCGGTGAAAAAAGAAATTGATTGGTATGTATCACTTAGTTGTAGAACGTTTCCTTCATAGTGAATTTTCCATGACAGTTTCCATCAACAACTGTTATCTTCAGTCCCTGGCTAATACTGATAGAAAAATTAAAATACATACTTAGAGTAAAATTCCCAAAAGAAAGGGGAAGGGGCACGCTGAGTTTCAAAACTGGCATTTACTGTTCATAATTCACTGGAGCCTTAATTTTTTACTCATTTGGTTAATGTTTTTTTTTTTGAAAGAAAGCTTATAAAATTTGCAAGTTTTTAGTTGAGCCTGATTTGTGAATTTTTATTTTACATCTTTCAGTGCAAAGTGCAGAAAAAGTAGCAATTTTGAAGAAAATGTATTCTACTTTCCAGTTAATAAATGTTACATAATAAAAACCAGTTGAAAGCAACTGTTTGGTTCTCCCAAAATGAAAAAGTCACATAAAAATTTGAAATGTCATACAAAATTTGCACCAAAATTAATTATTTTTTTTTGGTTTTTAGTAAAAATTGGGATATGCCGTTTAATAGACCATTAAATTTTATTATAATAAAGAGCAAGGTGCAAGTGTCT
>NW_023458692.1:10707-20348 GCF_013731165.1 Rhagoletis pomonella
TTGGTAATTGCTTCTGGGGTGATGCACCTACTCTTCTGGATGCTAGTGGTTGCGCTGGAAGCTCGCAAAACTTCCCAAATGCTGCTAAATGTAGTTAAACCTATTAAAAAGAATAGAATTAGTTATATTATTATGTTTAAACACACTTTTCTTACCAAAATTTGCCAATTGCTTCTGGGCGATGCTTATAAATTTGTTTGTTTACATTTGTTAAATTTTCATTTTGACGTTTCTTCTCATTTGACAATCAATGTTGCTAGCAACATTTCACGGCAAGCCAAATGCATGTTGCTGGCGAAATTTCACGGCTATGAAGTCAGTACTAGCCTTTAATTTCAAATGTGTAGTGAAACAACAGGCGAAACATGTCAAATTGAACATGTTGCAGCAACATCTATACAGAATTAGAAAATGTTTAAACAGCGGTTTTGGCCGTAATTTTCAACCAATTGTGAAACCACAAAAACTCTCGGAAAAATGCCTTTCCAACGGTGTTCTTGGTTAGCGTATTAATATATAGATTAATACTTAAACTCTGAGGATAAAATTAAACGTTTTCAGTCGGAATATTGGTTCAGGTGCTGTGCACCTGCATCAGGGATTGGCCTACTACCCCAAAATATTTAAAGTATTCGGTTTGTATGTCTACATTTAATGATGTAGGGCCGTGTTACGCCTTAAGGTAAAAAGAAAATTGACTATAAATGAGCATTTTCAAAGAATTTGACAATTTCTGAGGATATCTTTCGCAGGCTTTTATCAATTTTAACAGGACAATGACCAGAAACATCCTCCGAAACTGGGAAGAAATAGGAAAAAATCCCAAGCTTTCATAATCATGGAGTGACCTGCGTAAAGCCCAGATTTGACTCAACAGAAAACGTATGGAAGTGTTTGAAAATGCCACTGTTCAATTGCAAAAACTCACCCAATCGCATGCAAGACCTTGGGCATGGCGTTGAGCAAAACCGGTGCGCAATTTCAACAGATTTCGTCTAAAAGCTGTGCGAAAGTATCCCAAGATGACCAAATTAAAAGCTAACATATTCAAATTAATTTTCGATAATTTTTTTATATGGAAAAAATGAGCGACACCTTCACCAACAAAATTTGCCAAAAATCAATGGTCCTCAGTCTTGCACTTTATTATACTAAAATTGAATGGGCTAATAAACTGCATACTCAACTTTTCTCTAAAGAGTATAAATAAAAAGTGCAATATTTGAATGAAAATTTGCAGAATTTTCTTCACACCTTCACCAACAAAATTTGCCAAAAATCAATGGTCCTCAGTCTTGCACTTTATTATACTAAAATTGATTGGGCTAATAAGCTGCATACTCAACTTTTCTCTAAAGAGTATAAATAAAAAGTGCGATATTTGAATGAAAATTTGCAGAATTTTCTTCACACTTTCACCAACAAAATTTGCCAAAAAGCAATGGTAAGTCGCAGCTTCCTCAGTCTTGCACTTTATTATACTAAAATGGAATGGGCTAATAAACAGCACACTCAACTTTTTTCTAAAGACTGTAAATAAAAAGTGCAATATTTAAATAAAAATTTGCATCATTTTCTTTAATTTTGCACAAGGTTTGGAATTCTGAATTTTGGGGTTTCTGTTGTAGAATCAACCATATTTAAAACAATTAAGAAAGTCTAAGTTCGGGCGCAGCCGAACATTAAATTCCCGGCACAAGTATTAAATATATGCTTTTTCACCTTTCCGAAACCTTCCGCTAGATGGTAAGCCGGGGTCTATCAATTTTGAATAAATTAGCGTCCTTAAATTTCGAAATATTTCAGTTTCAAGCATTTCTGAAATTTACCGTTATATGAAAAGCGGCCGTAATTTTAGTCCGATTTCAATAATTTTCAACGTTTTTCTTTTATGTGGCAAGCACAATAACCATACCGAGTTTGGTACAAATTGGTAGAACACTTACCGATATACATATATGTGATCATAAGTGGGCAATGCCACGCCCATTTGCCAAAATTTTACCATAAACGTATTTCTTGGTAAAGAATTGTTGCAAGCATCTATTTTGAATAAATTAGCTTTAATATTTACTGATTTATCGAAGATTTTGTATTTCTCTAAATTACCGTTATATGGGCGCTGTTATTGTCCGATTTTAAAAATTTTCAGCCATTTAGTATGCTGTATCAACGCCAACAACTGTGCCAAGTTTGGAAGAAATTGGAGCAGCGGTTA
This sequence comes from Rhagoletis pomonella, assembly GCF_013731165.1. Lineage (NCBI taxonomy): Eukaryota > Metazoa > Arthropoda > Insecta > Diptera > Tephritidae > Rhagoletis > Rhagoletis pomonella. The sequence continues at coordinate 12,926 of NW_023458692.1, forward strand.
CCAAGATATACACATGTAACCATAAGTGGGCGTGGCTACGCCCATTTTCCAAAAATTTATAATATTCTTATTTTTCGTCTGAAAATTTTTGTAAATATCAATTTTGAGTGAATAATCTTCAGTAGTTCCTAAAATATCGCAGTTTTCGTATTTCTGGAAATTACCGTTATATGGGAAGTGGGCGTGGTTACAGTCCGATTTCGCCCATTTTCAATACCAACCTACCTTGGATTAACGAAAACCTACATACCAAATTTCGTTGAGATATCTCAATTTTTGCTCGACGCGGACGGACAGACATTCTGAGCATTTATGTATACATTTGTCCTTATCTATCTCGATTCATTTTGGCTGTTACAAACAACCGTTATGTGAACAAAATTAATATACCCTTGTGCACAAGTGCGCTCGGGTATAAAAAAAAAATAGCAAAAAATAAAATCTTTAAAAAACAATTGTCCGTATTGCCAAAAACTCTCTGTACCTAAACTTTATTGATTGACTGTATGTGTGCGGTGCACACCCAGTAGAAGTGAAACCTTCATAAAATTACGAGAGAATGAGGCAAATTACTTTACTCTAGCACCAATATATAGAGCCCTGCCAGAGTTTAATCAAAACTCTCAAAAATTGTAAATATGGAGTTTCCATTGCCGAGATTGATATTTAAACCTAATATAGAAACATTGTAAATTTATTATTATTTTATTATTCTAACCTTTTATGTAATCTAGTCTGAAAGATTGTTAAAATGAATGAATGTGTTTGTTTGTTGTAATATTGGTACGAAATTGATAAGTTCTTATAATTTTTTGTTTCCAATTTTTTAGATTTTTTAATTTTTCATTTTATTATGTATTACACTGTACAGCACTTGGCTGGGTATTGGACCAAAGCAACTCTTTTTAAGAGATTGAGTCATAATTAAAAAAGGAATTTCTCCGTTTTTCTAAGTTAGCTTCCGAAATCGAGATATGGGCACTCGAAGTTCGAAATTGGACCTATGGAGTCCGTACAGCACCAGGGATTTTTAACAATTTCGCTAACCTCGCATCATTGGAGTTTATAAGGAAGCGCGATCTATACACACTTAACACTCCTGATCTGTTTTTAAAAAATGAGTGCAGCGAGTACAAATTAATATGAGGAAGGCCTAAACTACGATCTTGCTTTACTTCTACACCGATACTTACCATTATAATATAATTATTATATAAATATATATAAATTTTGTCTCCGTTCGTTTGGCGACTCTATCGAACCGATTTCAAAACCAAGAACACCGTTGGAAAGGCATTTTTCCGTAGATGAGCAGTTTTTGTGGTTTCACAATTGGTTGAAAATTACGGCCAAAACCGCTGTTTAAACATTTTCGAATTGTGTAGAGATGTTGCTGCAACATGTTCAATTTGACATGTTTCGCCTGTTGTTTCACTACACATTTGAAATTAAGCTTTGAAATAAAGATAAATATGAAGATGAAGAAATAAATGAGAACGATGAAGTCAAAAAAAGGGCAAAAGTGAAGATAAAGACGAAACTGGAGACAATGACAGATACATAAGAATTAGGGTAACTAAAAGGGTAAGAACATTTCTTGAATTTACGAAGTAAACTTCTTTAGCGGCAGTTGATTGGTTGGGAGTAAATTGTCAAATTCAAGGTGAATAATGCACGTGGAAATGGTTCTCAGCGGTTTAGCGGTTTGAGAATAAAAACAAAAACAAAGATGCCTAGAGGTACAGGCAAAAACGAAGATCAAAGCAAATTTAAACACTTTAAGGTAAAGGTGAAGAGGAATATGCAAAAATAAAGATAAATATGAAGAAAAGGATGAGGATGAAGATCGATATTGTTATCGATATAAAACCCGATATTTTTATCGATATAATAATCGAGATTGCTATCGATAAAATAATCGGTGTTGTTATCGATACTGTTATTAATTAAATAACAGCTATTGTAATCGATATAATAATCAATATAATAATCTATATTGTTATCGATACAATAATGGATATTGTTATCGATATGTACAATAATTGATACTGATGATTGTTATATTTATCGACGAATTAAACGATTTTGCAATCGTTGTATTTTTCTATATGTTTATGGATATCGTTATCGGTATTTTTATCGGTACAGTTATCAACAGGGTTATCTATATAATAATCGGAACATGGAATGTGATCACATTAAATGACATCACATTATATCACATGATATGAAGAGACATCACATGATATTGCATCACATAATATGATATCACATCACACGATATCACGTGACATGAAATCATATGATATGACATCACATTATATGGCATGACATCACATGACTTGACATCACATGATATGTCATCGTATGATATGACATGGCATTACATGACGTGGCATCACATGATATGACATCATAAGGTATGACATCATATGACATGACACCAGAGGATATGACAACACATGACATGACATCCTATCACGTCACATAAAATCACGTCACATCTTATCATGTCATCGCACCTCATCTCATCTACGTGAATAGAAAAAGAAAAGGATATAAGGAAAGATGTGAAAGATAAAAACAAAGATGAAGACTAAGGTAAAGTTACCGATTTCAAAACCCAAAACACCGTTGGAAAGGTAATTTTCTGTAGATGAGGAGTTTTTATAGTTTCGAAATTGGTTGAAAATCGTCGTTTAAAAATTTCCATATTTGTGTATGGTTGTTTTTGCAACCTGTTCAATTTAAGCTATTTCGCATTTTGTTTTACTTTGTGTTTGAAATTAAACTTTGAAATAAAGATAAATATGAAGATGAAGAAACAAGTGATAACGATGAAGACAAAAAAAGGCAAAAGTGAAGATAAAGACGAAAATTGAGATAAAGGCGAAAATGGAGACAATGAGAAATACATAAGAATTAGGTTAAAAGATAGGAATCGAAATAAAATCAGCCATAAAGGTTGCTGAAATTTATCGAATCATCGAAGTTTATAATTATCGAAATTTATCCATGCTTATTAAGTTATCGCAACGTATCGAATTATTCAAACTGATCAATGTTTACTGAGTTGTCGAAATTTATAGAAACAGAAACTTAGTTGTCCAAATTTACGGATAGTTATCGAGCTATAAAAACGTGTGGGATTAACCAAATTTGTCAAGTTAAAGAAATGTATCAAGTTATCGATATTTATTGAATTATCATTATTTCTTTCAACTTACAGAGTTATCGATAATTATTGATCTACTGAAATTGGTTGGTTCAACAAAGCAAAGTTTATGGAATTTTCAAAATATATCGATTTATCGAAATTTCAAGGTTATATAAGCTTATCGATTTATCACTGCTTATCGAATTTAATCGTCTTAACAGAGTGTAACGAGTTATCAAAATGTTTAGATAGTTTTCGAAAAATGTGGAGATGTCAAAAGTAAAAATTTATAAAGGTATCCAAAGTTCTTACATTTTTGAGTTATCGAAATTTATCGAGCCATCGAATTTCACAGTTATCGAAATTGGTCGAGTTAACAAATTTTGTTGAGTTATCGAATTTTAGTGTTCTTGAAATTCATCGATCTATCGATATGTATCAAATCATCGAAATTTATCGATAAACTTTAATGTATCGGGTCAATTCCAAGTCCTGCCGAAGTCCTCCGAAGACCTCAGATAAAAAAAAAATAGTTACGTTTTAGCAGAAGATTTTCCGGTTAGTTAATTTGTACCGTATAAGTATCGCTACGTGTTAAGTTAGAAAACCTCTCCAAGGCTTCTAAAACTAGAAAAACTGTCGAATTTCGACAGTAACTGGAACTCTAGTATTATTTTATATTATGTATGCTTTCTTGCCTTGGTGCTGATAGAAAAACAATGAAATACGTATTTCTTATGAAAGCACAATATAATTTAATTCTCATTTTTGTTGTTGGTATTTCCGACAGGGTAGGAGTGTGATGTAATGTGGAACGATTTTCCGTCATCCCTTGTCAAATTTGGTTTGGAGACAAACCGGTTTTGGCGTTGTGCCATCTTCAGTGTCATAACAGATTTAACGATCATTAGTTAAGTGCCCGTTAGAGCTAATTTAATGAACGTTTCTGAGTGCGGCTGTAAGAGTTAAATTTTTACATTACTAAATCCGACAATGTCTTGCAGCATTGAAAATTGACTCAGAGTTAAGTTACCCGAGGGATTTCTAAATTAAGTAGGCACCACTCTCCTTTTTTTGACGTTTGTTTTGATTGTTTATATTTATTATTTGAAATTAATTGAAATATAAAATTTCTATTACAACCAGAAAAACTAAAGAATGGCAAATATTAAATAAAATAACATCTCGCTATGGTTGGATCAATACACATGCCTGTCCAAGCACATCAACTTTAAGAGGGACTTCTATTACTTGACCTGAATATGTACTCATTTATTTATTAAATCCACGCCATGGTAGTTGAAAAGAACACTGCGTCATGAAGATCTTCAACTCCTTTCCCGTGCAAATTGGCCAGTGACACTTCTTCACTGCACACTTTCGGTGCATTTAAATCGTGTATATACATATTTTTTTACGCGAGACTGACCGAAACTTCGATTTGAAGGCCGAAAATGAATACGTGCATATGTGTGTATAACCTACGCACTAACCGCATTAACAAACAGCTGATTTCACTCAACACATATTTCTTTTAAGCATTTATACCTGTGTCGCACTCGCTGAAACCGTATTCAAAAGCAAACAAAATTTGTTATTTTTATTCGATATTTTTTAAATAATTAATTTGCGCGGTGGACCGAAATGAAAGCGAACAAGAATTCAAGTTTGTTATAATAATAATTCAAATTTAAAACGAGCTGTATAAACAAAACCAGCCTTTTTTCACTCGCGTCAAATTAGTGATGCGTTTATACCTGTTTTCTAACCGATGTGAGAAATAAAAAACCGATTTGAATACAAATTCGAGTCAACACACTTTTGAATTTCTGAGCGTATTGAAAGTTGGTTTATGCTTCCGTTTTTAATCGCAGCGAACCGGGTCAAAGCGCTTTATGTGTTGGTATAAACAAGGTATATGTAAACATGTGTTCACAAATATTTTTTTAATTTTTGAAATCTCAATTTTATTATTCTTGTTACTGACAGAATTGACATATGTAGAGATAGCAAGTTAATCTTAGAAAATTGCTGGGCTAAATATTTAACGACTTAACTTGAATTTTACACCCAACCATTGATTGGGCAAGCCAATTTATCAATTTAACCGGTAAATTTCGAGTTATATAGATAACCTGCTGTTCTGCAAGTGGGCCTAAGATAAGCACGTTGAGAGGAGCAGAGAAAAAAATTTCGATTATAACAAAATATTTTTTCTCGAATTCAAATCTATCCTATCTTTTAAAGTGGAACCAACAATCCACACCCACAAAATTTCAATGAAATCGGTTAAGCGGTTTCGGAGTTTAGCGTAAACGAACACAGTGACACGGGATTTTTATATATTAAGATAAATAAAAATTTCTTAGAAAGAAATGATTTATTTAACCAAAATCAGCAATATTTTGCTAAAATGCTTGTTAGGTAGTAAATAAGTATGACAAAGTAACTTTGCGCAAAAGCTACTAAAAATATGCCTAATAAATTAAATCTCCGATCTGGCATCGGTTATTTGGAAGAAGTCCTTTCGATTTTTAACCGACTTCCAAAAAAGGAGGAGGTTATCAGTTCGTCGGAATATTTTTTTTTTTTTTTTTTTTTTTTTTTTTTTTGTTTGTTACCGCATAACTTTGGACCACGTCAACCGATTTCGATAATTCTTTTGCATGCAAAATTTTGCATCGGAAAGGTAGTGTCTCAGAGGTGGTCCCATACTAATCCGATCAGTGGATCATGAGATATATATATATATATATTTTTTTTTATATGGGAGTTGAAGTCGGTTTTTTTTTTGCTAAAAATTACTTGTAATTGTCACATGTACAGTTGTAAAGCGCACAGAAATGAAGGGTTTCATAATTGGTTAGTAAATATTTGACGAAAATAACAATTATATTTTAGTTTTCATACATCTTCAATTTTACAGCAAAAATGAAACACTGAAGTGAATCTGGTGATGACTGGTGGTTGCTGTGTATCTGGTGATGACTTTGTTGTTGTGAATCGATAATCGATTAATTATACTTTAGTAGGGGCTTTCCCGCACGCAACGCGGGATCCCGCGAGTGCCCAAAATAGCTCAGAAATCATTCCCGTTCTCAACAAAGTGGGTAATAGCGAGCGAAAACTGGAACATATTGGATCGTAAGTGTCTTCTTCTTCCTGCCCGAAACAGCCCGGATTTTTTTTCCGGGTAAAAATGGATAAAGTGCATATCAGCTGTTTTGTGTTTACATGTTGCCTGCATTTACTTGGTGCTTTTAAGGAATAGCGAATGGCCTGTTGATGTGATGTGTGTGTGTGGGTGATTTTTTAAGAGCTTGATACCTTTTTTTTAAAAAAAAACGCATAAAATTTGCAAAATCTCATCGGTTCTTTATTTGAAACGTTAGATTGGTCCATGACATTTACTTTTTGAAGATAATTTCATTTAAATGTTGACCGCGGCTGCGTCTTAGGTGGTCCATTCGGAAAGTCCAATTTTGGGCAACTTTTTCGAGCATTTCGGCCGGAATAGCCCGAATTTCTTCGGAAATGTTGTCTTCCAAAGCTGGAATAGTTGCTGGCTTATTTCTGTAGACTTTAGACTTGACGTAGCCCCACAAAAAATAGTCTAAAGGCGTCAAATCGCATGATCTTGGTGGCCAACTTACCGGTCCATTTCTTGAGATGAATTGTTCTCCGAAGTTTTCCCTCAAAATGGCCATAGAATCGCGAGCTGTGTGGCATGTAGCGCCATCTTGTTGAAACCACATGTCAACCAAGTTCAGTTCTTCCATTTTTGGCAACAAAAAGTTTGTTAGCATCGAACGATAGCGATCGCCATTCACCGTAACGTTGCGTCCAACAGCATCTTTGAAAAAATACGGTCCAATGATTCCACCAGCGTACAAACCACACCAAACAGTGCATTTTTCGGGATGCATGGGCAGTTCTTGAACGGCTTCTGGTTGCTCTTCACTCCAAATGCGGCAATTTTGCTTATTTACGAAGCCATTCAACCAGAAATGAGCCTCATCGCTGAACAAAATTTGTCGATAAAAAAGCGGATTTTCTGCCAACTGATTTTGGTAATAAAATTCAATGATTTGCAAGCGTTGCTCGTTAGTAAGTCTATTCATGATGAAATGTCAAAGCATACTGAGCATCTTTCTCTTTGACACCATGTCTGAAATCCCACGTGATCTGTCAAATACTAATGCATGAAAATCCTAACCTCAAAAAAATCACCCGTTATTTTCAATCTTAACATATATACTTAAAATC
>NW_023458692.1:20448-21721 GCF_013731165.1 Rhagoletis pomonella
ATTGTGCAGGAAGCATCTGACCTAAAACATCTGCAACATAAAAGGGCACCATCGGTCAAGTTTTCGAATCACAGACAAAAAGTACTGCCACGATGGATTCGTAACCGCAGATAAAAAGCGGCTCAACAGAGGCAAAAGGTTAGTTCGCCTCAAATAAAGTAAATTGTCACTTATTTATAACGAAAGTGCTGGGGTAAGTGGCAACAAGTGTTTAGTTCTATATCCCAAAAAATCGGTAATCGCTTTTAGTGGTAACGTGTTCTAGAAGGCATAGCGATATAATGCCTTCAAATTTTTTCGCTTTTAGGCATTGCCGGTAACGCAAAGTAGAATGTCCTACAATATTTAATTTATTTCGCTTCATTGTTTCATTTCGGGGAATGCAAAGTAGAATGTCCTATATTATTTCATTTTTAATTCGCTTCTTTGCTTCATTTCGGGGAATGCAAAGTAGAATGTCCTTCAATATTTTATTTGTTTCGCTTCTTTGCTTCATTTCTGGGAATGCAAAGAAGAATGTCCTACAATATTTTATTTGCTACGCTTCTTTGCTTCATTTCAGGGAATGCAAAGTAGAATGTCCTACAATGTTTTTTTTTTTTGTTTCGCTTCATTGCTTCATTTTGGTGAATGCAAAGTAGAATGCTACATCGTAGTCAGCTGAAAAATAGAATGAATATCCAAGAATTCTTTTTCTACCGTTACTTTCAGTGGAAATTTGTCTCGCTTAGCTTTGTTCAATTTGCAACGAAGTTGAAGTCAGTCAATGAAGTGAAGTACAAGAGTGAGGAAGTACAATTTTAAGCTTAATTAAATATGCATGTATGTACAGACCGATTTCTAAGTAAAATCTAAATACCTAAATACATTACCATGTATGTATAAAAACTGATTTATACAAATTTTAATTAATTTTAGTCTTCTAAGACATTTTCTGATTTCAACTTAATATAAATAAGTATGTATTTATCTAGGCATTCTACATTAGTTTCTCTGTACGGCATTCTTTGTTCGCTTCTCTGGATACTGTTTATCCATGCGTTCTCCCTTCGTTTGAAGGTAATGCTGCGGGTAAGGGCTTACCGCCAATGGCATGCCCATGTTAAAAGAAGGCCTTCTTGCAGCGAAAGGGTAAGCAATTCCCATCGCCTAGCTCGTTTCCACTTTCGTTTCTGTGGTAATCGTGTTTTTTTGCTGGGATAAGTTCGGTATTTGGAAAACGCCACTAAAAAACAAATATAATACAATACTTAAAAGAGTACAAATGTTATTG
>NW_023458692.1:21821-22124 GCF_013731165.1 Rhagoletis pomonella
GGGTCATTAGGTACGGTTCCAATGCATATCCAGCGTCGCCTAAAAAAATGCAAGTTGTAAAAATAATTTCACATCTCTTATCAAATTTGTACCCAAAAGCCAAGTATTTCGTTCGCCACTTAAATAACTTCGCTGCATTATGGCCTTCGCTTCACTGATACCCCATATATGCGCATCATGACTAGCACCTGGATACCTAGCATCAATAAACCGTATTCGCATTTTGTGGTCACAAATCTGAATTGAATGAATATGTAGTTAATTCAATGATCATAAGGTCATGCAGTTATATTGCACTTATTA
>NW_023458692.1:22134-22375 GCF_013731165.1 Rhagoletis pomonella
TTTGTAATAAGCCGTGGTTTCATAACAAGAAACTAGACCTTGACAATAATAACTTCAGGTTACTCAATCGCGTTCTATCACGCCACACCTTCGGAAAAAACACAATGAAGAAATTAAATGCCATAACTGACGATCACTGCGACTACTGCTTCTGCTCAGAAGATTTGCCTCATATTTTATATACATGTCCACAAATTGTGCAGGAAGCATCTGACCTAAAACATCTGCAACATAAAAGGGC
>NW_023458692.1:22385-22675 GCF_013731165.1 Rhagoletis pomonella
TAAAAAACAAATATAATACAATACTTAAAAGAGTACAAATGTTATTGAAATTCAAATGTTATGTTTTTGTTTTAAAACATTAAATATGCATATGCATCTTGCATCTATATATATAAAAAGAAGTTACATTTCCTTGGTAATCTTGTAACTCAAGAACCGCCGAACCGATTCCCACGGTTTTGCATTCGTTGGGAAGGGCTCGGGCTCCGTGAAGTTTGTAGCAAAGAAAATTTTTAAAAAATAACTAGGGTCTCGAGATATAGACCAAAACGTGGACCTGGGTAACCTTG
>NW_023458692.1:25675-30423 GCF_013731165.1 Rhagoletis pomonella
CCATCTGGTGGCGAAACGGAGTTCGCCGGGTTTGCTAGTTTAAAATAATAACCAATTTTTATCCTTCGCTACGATTTTTTAATTTTTACTAAGATTTTTCTGGTATTTTGCTACGAAATCGGTTTCGTGGGGTGCCAACCCTGGGCGCCACCTTTATTTTGCTGCATCGTGTTAACTATCGCGAACGTTAGCAGAGTTTCCGAGTGATTTGAATCGGTTGTATTTCGTTACCTTGTATGAGCGCAACTAAACGATACCGAAACGTTTGCTATTGCTTGTTTGCGTTCTCTGCTTTATAAGCTTCTATTTAATACACCATATCTCAATTATTCCGAAAGAATTTGACGAAAAAAGTTAGATTCACAGTAGTGTCCAAGTCAAATATTTTTATGTTAGTTTTGCACATTGCTTAAATGATAAATAAAATGTAGAAATATTAAAACGCTATCAAAAAATTTTAAATATATTAAAATTTAAACAATCAAATATTCATATTTTTAACAGTATGTAGCTGCAGTTTTAAAGAGTTATCTGAAGTCGTTGCAGTCTATGGAAGCATTTGAGAGTTGGAACCAACACGGATACCAGTCTTCCGATCGGTCAGTTTATGCATTTTCTAGAGGGCTCATTCGAAGTATGAGTCAGGATCATGATCATTTTCTTAATTTACGCATGTTGGAAGAATGGCTACGAGTAAATCCCACTTTCCTGATATTGTGGCGTGATGTTTTCACTTACGTGTATAGCAAAAAGTCTTCGAAGTCTTTTAAATCGGGAATTGGCTTGTCCTGCAATTTACTACCAGTATTAGATGGTAAATATCCAGATTAATACATAATCTATTAAAAAAATTTTTTCGTTTACTATGTTTCCTCAGGTTTAGCGACTGGCACGAATTATACGCCAATTTTAGACATTCCACATATTATATTTGTGAACAGCAATTTACCGAATGAGTATCGCAATAAATGGCGTTTTTTGTTTTCATCAAAAATTATGGGCGAGAGTTTTTCAACAATGCTTGCTAAAATTGTCAATAAGGGGCCTACGCTCCTGGTCGTTGAAGATGAGGATCGTTACGTTTTTGCAGGATTCTGTCCAGTGTCGTGGTCCTTAAAATCACAGTTTTTTGGTAAGTTGATTGACGGAACAAGCTAATATTGAATTAAACATCTTTCACTTCAGGCAATGAAAGTTCAATGCTGTATACGTTGAGTCCTGAGATGCGTTGTTTTAACTCAACTGGATACAATGATCACTATCAATATTTGAATTTAAATCAGCAAACGATGCCCAACGGATTGGTGAGTAAATTTTCATACTTGTACACACAATTAAAGTTCGATGATTTATACGTTGGGTTTAGCGTTTAGCGCTACGGGCATTATCATTACTGAATTTGCAAACGATATCCAACGGACTTCTAATGAGAGTGGTTTGTTTGTGCGCGAATTGTTCATCAGAACCCGTACGAATCGACAGAACAATTTGAGCTTTCGTATGAAATTAATTTTTTCGTGATTTCTGACGCTAAATTTCAATAGTTAAGATTTCATAGCATGGAAATGCGATACGAAAGAGCAATGCGATGCGACAGGCAAATACATCGTCAGTAATACGCAGTGGTTGGCACTACAAAACTAATGGGTAGGGCAACCACAAATATGCTCAAGCATGTTTTTTTCTTATACTTTAAAACAAAATGCATAAAAAGGAAATACTAATTATAAAAAGATAAAACGTTTTAGCCATATTTGTTAGAGCATACTTCGGCATATTTCGGAATAAATGCATTTTTTGGATATTTTAGAAATAAATTCTAAATTTAGTGCATCTTCATAAAAATTTAATTTTTTTTTAATTATAGGGCCTGTGCCAATTGATAGAAAACTACTCTGGACGGTAAATTTTTGACAACTATGAGGTGAATAAAAATTGCCGAGCCCGTAGGACTAGTGTAAAATTTGACGGCAAATATCACACTTACCTGACGGTTTTGACATGTTTTTGTTGTAATATAATTGCTAAGACGTCTAATAAGTGCATGGCTTTCTGTTCTGAAGGAATTGGAACCAGAAATGACAAATATTTTCCTTATAAATGCTGCTGTTACGCCCCACCTTGCGTACCTCTTACTTGATGGGGTCCCACGTCGTCTTGGTAGTAGCGGCGCTTATGGTAGCCAGGGCTGCCAACTTGGCTCAAACCGTGCCATTTTTGGCCCTATTTTACTTCAAATGGCACTTCACTTTTTAATTTGGCACAAAGTGCCAAAATGACACTTGAAAAATAGTAAATTTCAATACATTTTTGTAAAATTCTTTGCGTGTACTTCATTTTCTCAACTACAATTTTCTAATTTCTATAGTGTATGCAACTGGTTTATCTTACCTTGGCATTGGACTTCTGTTTTAGGAACGTGTTTCAACTTTAAATACTAAATGGGAAGAATTTAAACGAATGGCATCTTTTTTGGCACTTTTATTTTTCTATTTGGCGCATTTTGGCACTTTTTTATCCCCAATATGGCAGTTCATACCTAAGTATAGTTGGCAGCCCTGATGGTAACACCAAGATATGGCCGCTCCGGTACGCTGGCCACCTGAAGGGACGGCTGCTGGAGTGTAGCCACGAAACTAATATTAGTATTTAATATTAAAACTTCAGAACCTTTAAACTACTTGCGATTGAAATAAGAAAACTTCTTTTATTTAAATTTGTATTCTAATTAAATTTTATTGGAGCGCGTGTCCGATCAGTTGTAAGGCGAGATACGAATTAACCTTTTCTTTTTGGCAAAACTGACGCCTTAGCCCAAGTGGAAGAAAATAACTGTTTTTAGGTTGGCAGTAGTACCAACCGTATGACAGTGCTGAATAGCGCTGCCATATCGATAGGGTTACCATTACATCACCATCCTTGCTCCAAGAGGCGATGGCAAATTGATGTGGAGGAATGAGATGCATAATCAAAAGATTACTTCCTTCCCCTCTTAACTCATTCGTCCATATCAACTTGTAGATATTTACTGAATTCGAAAAGAAGTTTTCCACTGGAACTAATAAACGCTATTATTTGGTCTTAATTAACTAATTCTAGTAATTTAATCTACCAATTTAGCATTGTGAAATATATTAAATTAAATATATTAGTATTATCATTTTTCTTGTAATCCTAATATTTTTCTTATTTACTATTGGACTTTTTTTATGTATAAATTTAATTCACTGGTGTAACTTAATATTTAAACATTATAACTAAGTACATTATCTTTGTATAAGTGACGTGAAAAGTTCATTTTAGTTAAATTTGAAATTTTCTTGAAATATAGAAATTCATATGTAATTGCAAATTTGCAAAACTAATTTATGTGACTTTTCGTATTCGATTTTTATGGATCGTCTTTGCTTTATCTTTCTTTTTATCGAAAATAGTAATATTAACACCATCTACTTTGGTTACAACGTGAGGACCGTCATATATATTTTCATGTTTGATTCTGGGTTCTTTTTGTACTAGCACCAGATCGTTTTCTTTAATCTGTACTGAACGAGAGTGTCTATCATACAAATCTTTATTACGGATTTTTTTTTATTAATTAATTCTTTGGTTATTGCATGTGATTTTTGCATACGGTATTTTACCTCCTTCGCATAGTTTTCGGCGTTATATATCGGGTCTATCTTTTCCCTTCGCAATTCGTGCGGTAAAGTTGCTTTTCTTCCGAAAACTAGTTCGAAAGGAGTAAATTGGTTATCAAATACAGTATTAGACGTTGTATTATGTAAAAAGGTAAAATATTTCAAATAAGTAAGTGTCCCAGTCAGAAAATGTTTCGCTCAAATAAGCGTAAATATTCGTTAAAAACTCTATGGTTGCGTTCCAACGGTTTCGTGGTGATGTGCTGTTGAAAAGCTGTGTTTTATATTTAAAAGTTTTGTAAGTTCTGATAAAATTTCATTCTTATATTCAGTTCCTAAATCAGTTCTAATAGAAGTCATTGTTCCGTATATTAATATGAAGCTTTCAAAAATAGCTGAAGCCACAGTTTTGGCACTTTTGTCTGGTATCGCGATAGTTACTAAATATTTTGTTAGATCGCGAACTTGTTACCAAATCTTGATTGTGGAAAGGGCCTATTGTGTCAATAATCACTTCTTCAAAAGGTTTACTAGGTGTGGGTGTTTAGACAAGATTTTCTCTGTTCTTAGGTTGAACTTTGTTCAGTAAACATATCTCACAACTTTTTACGAATTTTGATATATCTCGGGTCATGTTTTTCCAAAAATATTTAGTAGGAATTTTTGCATACAGTCTTTTGAGTCCACAATGTCCTCCACTTATTGGGTCGTTATGATAGATTGTCATAAGTTGATACTTCTTTTCGTCGTCAGTCACTGTTTCGACAGGATCTGTTAATATAATATGATATATCTTTAAATTTTATTTCCGCGATTTTTTAAGCTAGCAATTGTGAAATGACGGAAAAATTCATCGTCTTTTGGCCATTCAATCTTCTTAATTTTGCGATTGCTGGCTTCAATTTCAAGCCTCGAAAGTAAATCATCGAAATTCATTATTTCGTTAGCAAAGACATAATTAAGTAACTCGAGTTTTTTATGTTTAATATGTGCACAAATTCGTAAATTTTTAATGTTATCATCTTTATCATAAGTAATTTCTGATCTAATACGCGGTATCTTTTTTGAAAAGTTGTAAGAAAATTTATCATAAACGTTTAATGTCTC
>NW_023458692.1:30433-34077 GCF_013731165.1 Rhagoletis pomonella
TTGGAAGCAGGGATGCCAACTTGGCTCAAACCGTGCCATGTGTCCCTATTTTACTTCAAATGGCACTTAATTTTTCAATTTGGCACAAAGTGCCAAAATGGCACTTTTTAAAAAAAAAATAACATTTCAATACATTTTTGTGAAGGCATTTTATAAAGGCTATTCAACTGATTTATCTTATTTTACCATTGCACTTTTGTTTGGAAAATGTAGCTTTATTTTATTGCTAAATGTAAATGATTAAAAGGAATGACACCTTTTTTGGCACTTTTATTTTTCTATTTGGCACATTTTGGCACTTTTTTATCCTGAATATGGCACCTCATAACTAAGCATAGTTGGCAGCCCTGATTGGAAGATTTCTGGTGTGTTTGGGGCAACAGCTTGTCTGCAGTAAAAAAGCATATATGTAATTTGTGTTGCAAAAGTGTGTGAAAACCAATCAATTAACTTATATGATCTCGGTTCCGATATTAAATAATCAATAATTGTTTATACCCGCATTTTGGCATATTGGCTCGTTGAATGTGCCATCTAATAAATAGTGTCGCCATTCTCCTTACCTGCTTTTAAATGATGTCGTCACAAATTTCTGGCGGAGACATGAATACAGTGTAAGAAAATTCTTTTTCTATAATTGTTTCCTTATAGAATGGTTGGTTTCTTTTCCACCTTAGACATTCCGAATTCGTTCAAAATATGTTAATTTAAAACACAGAATTCTTTCAGTGTTCCTCCGGGGTTTTGGACATGGACTGTTTCTTCAATTTAATAGTGTTCGCTTTATTTTTGTGGAAACGAAACATGTTTTGCAAGTTATGGATCATTTCTATACTCTTTCTTCAAATATTTTTCGTATTCCAGGTGTGCGCAGGCGTTTACTTTTTCGCATCGTATTTTTACATATTCGTAATTTAAATTTTTTTAATAAAATCAATTGGTGGTAGTTCATGATTGTGTGTGGATTAATATCACAACACTGAGGATTTGTCAATAACCTTTTTCATCTATTAAAAAACAACACTTACGGGGCAATGTTGATTGTAAGAACAACATTTTTTCTATGAATCGACATACTTTAAGCCTTGTTGACGCTATTTCTTCATTCAAATGGAAATGACTTTATTTCCAAATTTTTGTTGACTTTATTTCGCTTTTGAAAAGGTAATAATGTCAATTGACTTTATTTCGCACCAGGATGGGAAATAAAGTCAATTGACCTTATTTACATTGACCTTATTACCTGTCACCGCATATTCTGGTTTGTATCTCTAGGTAAGCTGATGGTCTGCTGTGCAACTGCTGGCATATATATTAACGGTGGCGTGGGTTTTGTGACTTGCCGCTATGCGAAGCCGTTATGTATATACGGGTGGCTGATGGTGGCGTGGCTCTCAAAAATTTATAACGGGGTATTCCTGCGTCTATGTATGCGTGTACCGTTGCGGTTGGCGTGATTTTGTATGTACATTCATACCGTTACTCACTGCTGCTATATGCCGATGGCGTGCTTATATACGTACATATATGTATGTAAATGTACCGCTGCTAGGATCGTTTTGTACATACATACCGCTGCTAAAACTGTTTTGCCGATGTCGTGGCTGTACCACTGCTACCACCACTACCACGCACCAAATTTTTGAACTTCCACGCACCAAACTTTGAACTTCCGCGCACCAAATTTTATTTTAAATTTTTATTTTGTGTAAATGTCTGGTTTTTAATTCATTGTCGCTTTGTTTTTGTAATTAAATTTTTTTTTGGAATTTTTTGTAATTAAATTTTTTTCCTTCCCCTTTTGTTTTATTTTTTTTTGTAATTAAATTTTATTATTTTTTGTAACTAAATTTTATTATTTTTTGTAAAGAAATTTTCGTTTTTATTAAAATGGCCACGGTCGCTATGTTACGCCCCGCCTTGCGTACCTCTTACTTGATGGTGTCGACTTGCTAGTAGCGGCGCTTATGGTGGCACCAAGATATGGCCGCTCCGGTACGCTGGCGTACACCTGAAGGGACGGCTGCTGGAGTGTAGCCTCAAAACTACTCCAAACCACTCGTGGTATTTAATATTTAAACTTGACAACCGTTAAACTACTTTCGATTGAAATAAGAGCGCGTGTCCGATTAGTTAGAAGGCGAGATACGAATTAACTTTTTCATTTTTGCAAAACTGACGCTTTAGCCCAAGTGGAAGAAAATAACTGTTTTTAGGTTGGCAGTAGTACCAACCGTACGACTGCTGAATAGCGCTGCCTTATCGATAGGGTTACCATTACACTGCATTTTGATCCATTGAATGTTGCATCGAGATAAAATCTCCACTTCTTCCTCCACTAGTTGCCTGCGTAAACAGCTTTTACGGAATTCCTGAGGGCCACATTGCGGGGTTACCATTAGAATGTTGAATTAACTTCGTAACGATTTTTATTTAGATTTGTGCTTATTATTTGAATACAATTTTTTTCCTCTAGAAGCAACAGCATTGACTTTATCGGCACATTTAGAAACTGTTAAGAGAGCTGAAGAAAAATTAAACGCTGTAAGTATCAGTTTTTAGCAAAAAACAGGGCTTTGTTGTGTTAAAAAGTGTTGTGTAAAAAGTATTTTACAGGGACTGAAATTTCTGCCTTTAAGTTCGTGCCTTTTCCATGTTTAAGAATGTATTCCACGATAACGGGCAATCATTTCTTTCTGCAAATTTATCCGAATATTTTGTTATTTAATGCAACGAAAATATTAAGTTATATTTTTTAGTAGGGATGTGCCGGGTATCCGGTAGATATCCGGAATCTGGCTTATCCGGCCGTTTTTCTGTTATCCGACTATCCGGCCGGATACTGGCTAAAATCCGGCCGGATTTCCGGATTTCGATTATAGAAGATTCCATTTAAAAATCTAGTTCAGAATTTTTTTTATAATAAAATTAAATAGTATCTAATTAGTAATTAGAGTTAAAAATTTATAAATTTTTCTTCTACAATTTTTATTGAGCTTGAGGCCGTTTTTAATGAAAAGCTTTTTGTGGAAAAGCAACAACATAAGGAGATACTTCATTGCCAGAGTAAACAAGTTGGAAATTTGATTCTTTGCGTCTGTAATAATAATAGAATGCTGTTTACACATTTGTTAGTGTTTGGCTGGTCTTCTTCTCCGATTTGTGGTGTGCGCATTAATGTTGTGACACAAGGGGAGGGACCTACGCCGACTCCGAACGGGGATTGTATTTTTATTATATATATATTATAATTTTTTTTTATAAAAGCTTACAAAATTCGCAGGAAACCAGTTGAGCCCGATTTTTGATTTTATATTTGTTTATATTAAATTTTTTAGTGCAAAGTGCAGGAAAAAGGGTAATGTTGAAGAAGATCGATTCTCCTGCTCCAGTTAAAAAATTTTAAATAAAAAAACTAGTTGAAAACAATTGTAGGGTTCTCCTTAACGAAAAAAAATAAAAAAAATAATAATTTGAAATGTTATAAAAAAGTTAGCAGACCCGGCGAACTTCGTCCCGCCCAAAATTAATTTTTTGTATTGAAACATTTTGGTCCAACATTTTCACCAACAGTTCATGATTTTCAGTGATGCATTTATCTTCTAATATTACGGTTTGGTGGTTGTCGGAAGACATATTTCACA
>NW_023458692.1:34177-38547 GCF_013731165.1 Rhagoletis pomonella
AGAACCGTAAACGAGCATGGCGGGGCATGCGTGTATATCAGGTTTATAAGCCACGCGGAGGCCGAGCAAAATTGTTGGCAAATGATGTACCCACCTTGATGGATCGTGGCATAAAATAGCAGTCTTGAAGCTTCGATGCCATCTTTCAATTATGCCGTTTGACTGCGGATGGTATGGTGAGGTCCGAAGGTGGGTTGCGCCAATTGCTTTCATTAACTCGGCGAATACTGCGGAATCGAATTGTCGGCCCTGGTCCGACGAAATACGTGCTGGAACACCAAATCTCGAAACCCAGTTGCATATAAACGCTTTCGCAACGGACTCGGCAGACATATCTGGCATTGGAGCTGCTTCTGGCCAGCGGGTGTATCTGTCGATCATCGTGAGGCAAAAACGTTGTCCTTCGCAAGGAGGAAAAGGGCCAATGATGTCGATGTTGACGTGAGAGAACCGTTCTTTTGGCGCTTCGTAATGAGCCAAGGAAGATTTGGTGTGTCGATGAATCTTAGATCGTTGGCACGCCTCGCAGTTCCGGACGAATATCGCTGAGTCCTTCCTTATGCCGGGCCACACAAATCTTTGCGTCATCAGGTTTGTAGTTACGCGGACGCCTGGGTGTGATAAGTTGTGTATCTTCGCAAGTAGCGCATCTCGGAATTCGTGTGGTACTTAGGGGCGAATGCTTGTGGTCGACGTGTCGCATACCAGCCGGGCATTACTGTTGGGAATTGAAAAATGCTTTAGTACTAACGAACTACTATGCGTACCTGAATCGTTAAGCAATGTTAGCAGATGGGTATCGGTTTTCTGCGCTGCTGCGATCTTTTCATAGTCAATAATCTCGTCGATCGATTGTATGCGTGACAGCAGGTCGGCGGCGGCGTTTTGATTACCAGGCGTGTGACGAAAGTCGGTGGTAAATTGGCCTATAAAATCGAGTTGTCGAACTCTACGAGGTGAAGCTTTCTCCAACTTCTGTCGGAAGGCGTAGACCAGTGGGCGATGATCAGTGACGATGTGACACTTACGGCCCTCGATCATGTACCGGAAGTGGCATAGACCCTGGTATGCTGCGGTCAATTCTCGGTCGTAAGTGCTATACTTGCGCTGCGCGCTGGTCAACTTTTTCGAGTAGAACCCGAGTGGTTCTAGTTCTCCGTTGACGACTTGGTGTAAGGCAGCCCCGACGGCTGTATCCGAAGCGTCTACATATAACGCTAACTCTGCCCCTGACACCGGGTGCACGAGCAATGTTGCTTCGGACAATTCGGCTTTGCAACGGTCAAAAGCAGTTTCCGCTTCGCTGTTCCACACGAGTCGCGTACGATCATTTTTCCTGTTGCCCGTAATCAGCCGTAGCAAATGCGATTGATAGGCGATGGCGTTTGGCAGGAAGTTGCGGTAAAAATTTACCATTGCGATGAAACTCTTTAACTCCTTGGCTATCGTGGGTTTCGGGAAATCGCGGATTGCCGTGATCCTTTCAGGTAAAGGACGAATTCCTCGGGCGTCAACTAAGTGGCCGAGAAATCTTAGCTCGCTTTTGCTAAATTCGCATTTGGAAACATTAATTGCGAGATTGTTGTCTCGCAGACGTTGAAGGACTGCGTGTATGTCTCGACGGTGCTGTTGCGCTGACGACGACGCGATACAAATGTCGTCGATGTAAGGGAAAGCGCAGTCTAGCCCACGCAAAACCTCGTTTATCAGCCTTTGAAAGGTTTGCGCGGCGTTACATAACCCAAATGTCATGAACCGAAATTCGAACAACCCGAATGGCGTCGTTATGGCTGTTTTTGCAACATCATCGTCGTGGATCGGCACCTGGTGAAAAGCACGTTGGAGATCGATCTTTGAGAAAATGATCTTACCTTGTAGGTTGCATGTAAAGTCCGATAAATATGGGAGCGGATATCGGTCGGGTACAGTTTGTGCATTAAGCGCACGATAATCGCCGCATGGTCTCCAGGATCCGTCGCCTTTCCGCACCATGTGCAACGGGCTTGCCCAGTTGCTGCTAGACGGACGACAGATGCCGGACTTTATTAAAAAATTAAATTCGTTTCGTGCTGCGGTCAACATATCGGGCGACTGGCGTCGCGGACGAGCAAATACCGGTTGACCCGAGGTCACTATGCGGTGAACTACCGTGGATTTGGTCGAAGAACCACAAGGTGCCAGCTTCGTGATATCAGCAAACTCGAGCAACAAATCAGCATAGGGGTCGTTTGTGTTGAATACCTTAATCTGGGTTACCTTGGAAAACGTTGGCGCGGTTAGTGATGATCGTGGTGGGTCGCATATCGTGAGATCTGGCAGAGATGGGCAGGACTGACACGTCGGCGCCGGTATCTTCGCTATCATCCGCCACTCGCTTCCGTAGTCACAATGCATCGGATGCGGAGGCTACCGCTCGAACTACGTGGTTTCTGCGGCGGCACGGTATACGGCATTTCCAAGCATCGGACCCATATTTCTGGTGGTACCAACAATCTTGGGCTGCGACAGATGACGTTTCTTGCGAATTTGCTGTTGTTTGAGAGTTGTTTCGGGCATTTGCTCTTGGTCGTGAGCTTGACCGCCCACGATTGCGCGAGCGCGAACGAATAGCGAATTTTTCAAGCTTTTTGTCTAGTTCCATTACGAATGCACGTAGTTCGTTGACTTCACTTGAAGCGGCGCGATAGCATCCACTATAGTGTCGGCTATTTTCGTAAATTCGGTCGCAGAACCGGATGAAGCTGCTACAACTGCTTGTGCGAACTCCGGTAAACGTTTGATCCAGAGGCTTTTGAGCGCCGTATCGCCGAGTGTGTTGCCAGCGACGCGCTTTTTTTCAAAGAATAGTTCTGACGGTTTCTTATCCCCCAGTGGCAATTCTGAGAGTACGCGGTTGAGGCGTCGCTGTTCGCTATCGGCGAAGTGCTCGATAATTCTTTGCCTCACATACTCGAACCTGTCGTTATGAGGTAGCGATGCAATGACATCCCCCAGTTGAGCGGGGACGTTTGGGTGCAGCGCTGCCAAAACAGTTGCCGTTTTTTGCTTCTCGGCCGTGATGGCTGAAGCATCAAACCAAAAATCCATTGAAGTAAAACAGGCCTCAATATTTGTGCTGCTCATTGGCGGTATTGGTAGCCTGGCATAGACTACCGCGATGGTATTAGCGGGCGGGACCGTTGCCGCGGCCGGTGAACCTGCCTCGGCTGCGCCTCCAGGCAACCCACCGTCTTTCATTTCGATCGGCATTGTCTTACCCTTAAGTTTGGTTATGTGCTTACACGTGCTTGTCGCGCTTGCCCGAGTGCGAGATCACGTCGGGGTCACCACTTT
Source organism: Rhagoletis pomonella (assembly GCF_013731165.1). NCBI lineage: Eukaryota > Metazoa > Arthropoda > Insecta > Diptera > Tephritidae > Rhagoletis > Rhagoletis pomonella. Next base: position 37,511 of record NW_023458692.1, read on the forward strand.
GGAGGTTTTAATAGAGTATCCCTCTCAAACTCGCAAGGAAGAAAAAACGGATATAGAAAGATATGCAAAACTTTATTTTTGGTTTAAAAGCTAACTAAGGATTTGTTCAATCTATTAATATTAAGTATTTTTATTAGTGTCTAGGCAAGCACGACTTAGCAGCACGAAATCCGGACGAAAAAGAGACAGAAAGGCGGATAGTCATGCCAGATTATAATTTTCTGTATTTATCTGACGCATAGTTGCATTTGTGCTTGAGGCATTTATAGTGTTACCGCACGCTGCAGGTGTGCTGCCACAGTACTCCCGGTCCAGACGAAACTACCTATATCGAAGAGGAATGTATACATGCCTCCCACTGCGGGTAGATTTCGTCGTTATAGGATCCGGTGCAAGCGAAGATTTCTCTTGATGTGTGGTGTGGCCTGGACCTTTACAATCGTCATTGGCGAAGAATGCGGGTTTGAGCCGATCGATGCTTATATTAGTGTGTTTCCCTCGTATGAGGAGTTTAAAAAATTTTGGTGATCGCTTTACGACGGGATACGGTCCGTCATACGGATGTGTGAGTGATGGACGGATCGAATCATTCCGCACGAATACCTGAGAAGCCGAATTAAGTGCAGGAGACACAAACACTCTGGGAGTCGAATGATGCGCTGTCTGTGTAGGACGCAGTTTCTGCATGGCCGCCCGAAACTGAGATACCGTCTCTTGCGTCACTTCTTTTGGACCTGTTTCCTGGAAAAATTCGCCGGGAATCCGTAACGTAGAACCGTAAACGAGCATGGCGGGGCATGCGTGTATATCAGGTTTATAAGCCACGCGGAGGCCGAGCAAAATTGTTGGCAAATGATGTACCCACCTTGATGGATCGTGGCATAAAATAGCAGTCTTGAAGCTTCGATGCCATCTTTCAATTATGCCGTTTGACTGCGGATGGTATGGTGAGGTCCGAAGGTGGGTTGCGCCAATTGCTTTCATTAACTCGGCGAATACTGCGGAATCGAATTGTCGGCCCTGGTCCGACGAAATAC
>NW_023458692.1:38647-45126 GCF_013731165.1 Rhagoletis pomonella
TCCTCACACTGTGTTTCCTCTGGTGTTGAAATTTTGCCTCTCGGGATATCTTCCAGTTCCCAGAAGGTGCTTAGTTGCTTGTCCAACGTAACCTCATTGAAAAACGATACTCGATTGTTGGTTGGACTGCCTGCATCAGCGCGACCAGTCAATATCCAACCAAATACTGTCTCCTGTGCGGGAAGAGTATTAAGGACATTTTTCCTCATACCATTTAAAATAATTTGAGGATAGATATCTCCACCCAGAATAAGATCAACTTCATCGTTAACGAAAAACCTCGTATCTGCCAGAACCAGATCCGGAAATTCTTGCTGAGTTAGTGCGCTTATAAGGCACGTAGGCAAATTCCCTGTAAGCTTTGGTAGTACTAACACCATAGCTTCTAAAGAAATCAGTGGGTCAATAGGTGACCGCAATTGTATTGAGCATGCTTCCTTCACTTCGGCCGAAACCGAATTATTGATGCCCGAAACTTGGGCATGCATTTTCTTGGTTGGCAGGTTTATTCTGCGTCTGAGTCTCTCCGTAATAAAGGAACACTCAGAGCCAGAATCAATTAATGCTCTAGCCGAAAAATTAATTCCATTCAAATGAATATTAACCTGTGCTGTACCCAATAATATACCTTTACTTGTATTAGCATGGTGTGCTTGGACATTATTAACATTTTTGTTTTTTGTTTTAGTCTCATAGCGCCGCGATTGGGCCTGTTTTGAAATAGACGGTATATTATCCAAATTATCTTCTGTCTGGACATGCAGCAGGGTATGGTGTCGCGAATGGCAAGTGGCGCAATTGTAGGAGCTAGTGAATTTCGACACCGAATGTCCCAAAGACAGGCAATTATAGCAGTTGTTGTTATTTTTTACAAAAGAGATCCTATCAGAGACAGATAATTTTTGGAATTTTGGGCAAGTATGTAACTTGTGCTCGTGAGTTTTGCACATTCTGCACAAGTTTTTGGCGACGCTTGCTTGAAAGGCGCCTAGTCTTTTCTGCGAGTGTTCGGTGGATTGCTTACTATTTTGAACTTTTGGAGTTTTTGCTGATTTTACTCCTCTTAACCGCGAAACCGATTCTAATGTCTGGAACCTATTCGACAAGAAACGGTCCATATCCTCCCATTTGGATATTTCCGTCTTATTTTCAACTGATTGTTCCCATAGCGAAAGTGTTTCTTCAGGAAGTTTAGTTGAACAAAGGTATGTGATAATAGGATCCCAGTTCGATATGTCAATTTTATGACTTTCTAGCGAGGATCTGCAATTGTTAATGTCCCTCTGCAATCTCTTAATTGAGGTTCCGCATTCAGTGTCAACTGAACTTAAATTGAAAAAAATTTTCAGCTGACTATTAACAAGGATCCTTTTATTTTCATACCTGTCGCACAGATTCTTCCAGGCTGTGTTAAAGCCTTCATTCGTTAAGTCGCACTTCCTAACAATCTCTTTGGCTTCACCTTGCGTTTTTTGGTTAAGGTAATATAACTTTTGTATGGGTGTAAGACGCTTATTTAGTATATAAATGGCCGTCAACATGTCACGAAATGTTGGCCATGATAAATAATCACCTTTGAATACAACAGTATCGCAAGGTGGCAGAGGGAAATTATGTGATGAGGAAGGCATGTTTTCGTTTTCTTCCTTTTGAAGCTTCTCGGGTAGATCACATATTCTCGTCATACACCGTAAAAACGCAGCGTAAGCTGCTTTATGCTTCTTTCGAATAGTATTAAGGTCCTTACCAGGTAGCGATTCGGTAGCTAAGAGTTCATCAAAGAGAGCTTTGGCTTTCTCCCACATAGCCTTTAAATCTTCTTGCTGAATTTTCAGCGAATGTTTGGAATGGTCTGGAGTACCAACAAAGTCTATTTCGAAGTCTACTACCGAATCTGCTAGACGCACATAAGTTTCCATTTTGATTTATGTTACCAAATGAAAAGCAAAAGGCCAAAAAATTATTCAAAATGATATGATTTAGCTAACCACCTTTAAGATTTCCAGAAGTCCCCAAAAGAAAAGATGATTTCGTTTAAAACTTTTATATCTTTTATTTACGACGCTCAAAACGTATGTATGTAGACGCGTGTATTTTCACTTTATGATAATATATGTATGTACGTATGTTTGTATATTTTAGAAAAGGGCTGTAGGTATGTATATGTCATATATGTAATACTTCTATATTGGTAGTAAGCTAACATCTCAATGTGTAAGCATTCCGAAATCAAAGCGAGACAGTCTAGTACTGTTTTTGTCAATGTATTGTGTACTTGAGTGCCGTTTTTGTAAATGTGTCGTGTACATGTTTATTTATAAACGTATGTGTTCCTTTTCTTTCGTACGTGTTTATTGATATATCTGTACTGTAGTGTTTTCGGATGGTACTAGCTCTTACTGCCAATATAGGAGTATTACATATATGGTATATGTATTAGAGCTCGGGCAATTCGGTTAATCGATTAACCGAATTATTCGAATCTGACTGAAGTCGACTACTGTTAATCGGTTAGCAATATTCGAGTAGTCGAAAGCTGTCGACTATTCGGATAACCGTTCACTTTAGATTATTCGGTTAACCGTTCATTTTCGGTTAATCGAATATTTTAAGTTCGAGTTTTTTTTGCATTTACAGATACATATACATATATGAAAAGTCTTGTTACATTCGTAGTACATATATAAGATGGCATGTGCAAAATTAAGGCATCCTTTTTTTGCAAGAATGTGCGCTAATTATTGAAATGTTATTGCGAAATATTTTAGAGACAATGGCTAAAGCAATACCTACCTCTCATTTTCGCGATTTTTGTTATGGATTTTTGTTAAATGGTTGTTCAGTGAGGATGTAGAGGAGGTGTGGCACAAAACTGCACCACATATGGAACATGTTACTTCCTTTTCGTCCTCTGTTTTTTGCGAAAAAATCCCAAACCAAGCTCCTTTTGCGTCCGCTCATTTTTTGTATCTGAATATACATACATATGTGTGCATGTATGTATATATTTAAATAAATTTTTTTTCATTTGTCAAAGAAATTTCAATGAAAGTTCGGTTGCTGAAATTCGATTTGCTACAATGCTCGAGTAGTCGAAGCAAAGCAACTATTCGAATAATCGAAGGCGGGCGACTATTCGAATACCATTAACCGACTAATAAGCATGCGAACGGTTACGAATCGAATAATCGGTTAACCGATTAGTCGAATAGTCGGATAATTTTACGAGCCCTAATATGTATGTACAAAATATTGCTCGCCAACCAACTGAACAAATGACAATTTGCTTAATATTTATCCTTGTATTTGAATTTTCAGCATATGAATTATATTCGAAAATTAATGGAATTTTAGTTATTACAAACGTGAACGTGATTTTGTGAACTACCAGCAAAGTGCAATATATACTTATAAAATGTGTTGAAAAGTGGGGTTATGGTTAACCACAAGGATGGTAATATGTAATTACGCAAAAAAACGGACTTAATAACCTTGAGATTTATTGCTTAATAAGTGAAACACAGAAATATGTCTTTATGTGCAATTAATTAATGTGCGACAAATAAACCCCAATTTTGAATTGCAAATGGCCGTAGCGCGTGCTTATGTTCTTTGTTTGTGTATGTGTTCTTTTAATGCTTTTTCTTCACAAAATCACTCGCGTTTCTTTGCTTTTTGTTAAATATTTTCAAATTTGTATTTTTATGCGGAATTTTTCACATAACAAAAAAAATCAGTGCAATGAAATTTTAAATCACGTACCTTTTCTTTTGTTGGTGTGATGAACTTTAATTGTATAGGCAGCTGCCGTAGAATATCAAATAGCCACTCGCTTTAGGAGGTGACGTGCTCGCAGGTAATTAAGGTACCACTTGGAATCTTGCTTGGAGTTAGTCTTCCGTAAACTGATGACCACTTAATCTGCTAGATATGGCTGGTGCTGGTAGGATTATTGCTTTATATTACTCACGGCGACGAAGGACCAATGAACACCGGCGGAACGTAATAGGCAACAAAGATTCAAGTGTTTTAGTGTTTACTTCATACAGAGTTGCAAGAAACAACCGTGTGGTCAAATACCGTGTTTATATGCACTCTTAACACGATTCAACAACTCTTAACTCGCATTCAAAATGTGATTTATGAGTGGCACGGTTAAAAGTTTCAATTCGATTTAAGAATGTGTTTACATGTGTGTGTCCAAATAACATGGTTTAACTTAGAACGAATTGAAGCATCATATAAACATGGTATATGTGTGTTTGCTTGCTCTAAGTTACTCCATCAAAAAAGCTGGTGCAGAAAATCGTGCTCTAAGTTGCTCTAGTTCCACTTAGCGCAGGCTCATGAACAGCGTTGCCAGGTTTACATTTTTAACGTCATTTGGACGTTGTTTGTATCCTGTTGACGTTTGGACGTTTTTTGTGTAAAAAAAGGCGTTTTTTTAAATTCCAAGTAATTTTTCTCTATGCACAATATATTCAATGTATAGTGTACTACATATTTGTTTATAGAGCAGAGGTTCCCAAACTTTTTTTTCGTAGACCCCTTTCAAAAATTTACTGGTCTCGGTGGACCCCCTGCTGATACATTTCTAAATATTCCCAAAGCCCATAAAAAAATTAAATGTGAAAATTAGATCTAACAATGTAAATTTGCATCGTGGTTGAACTCAAAAACTCAGAGTGGCCAAAATAAAAGTAAAATATTTTCTTCTGTTCTATTTATAAAAATAATGTGATTACAGCTCGTAAAAATGTACATCAAAATACTCTCTCGCTCGGAAGAGTTATATTTTTTACGAACACTGCGATCGTTAGCGTTATTTACATTATCTTCACCATAAACTCATCAAATGTTCGCCTCTCTCATGACTTTGCACGTGAAGTATATGTAAAATAGTTTATTTGTGTTAATGGAATCATTTTTATTTTTATCGCTCCGAGTTTTAAAGTGAGGCGAAAAATATTTGTCACATTTTTAAAACACAAAACTTAAAACATCAAAACGGTTAAGCTTTTTACGCCAAACTTTTAATTCAGAAACTGACAATAGAAATAATAACGAGTTTAAAAAAGTCGATGGCAAATAAACAAGCAAGCAAGAAGCACAAAAAGTGTTCCACCGTCTCATCTTCTTCAAGGCAAGATGGGCAAATGGACTTGTCTTTTATGCCTATCACAGTCAGGTGTTTGTTCCGCGTAGTGACCAGTCAGCAATCCAGCAAGTTGTCTGCAGTATCGTCTGCTCAGTGAGAGCAAAAAATTAGATAAACCTTCGATTGCCGAAGGTGTGAGTGCTAAAACTGGTTGCGGACCGAGGAATACCTGGTCTGAGCCAACTCTGGCCAAATCACCAGATGTCTCATAACCAGGTACTCCAGAGTGACCTGGCACCCAGGGTAAAATAACCTCGTTATGTTCACCATCATATTTTAGTCGAGACTTGCATTGCCGAACTAGTTCGGAAGTACTTAAATAGAGGGCTGGTCAATGCCTTAAGTGCAGCTTGGTTGTCACTGCAGTCACGTAAACTCCTTCCCCTCCACCCTTAGTCCATGGCTTTGAGTATTGCAATTACCTCAGCCTGGAAAACCGAAGCATATTCGCCTACAGAAAAGTGAAGCTTATCTCCATTAAACTCGAAAAAGACCCCAGATCATGACCCAGAGTCAGTTTTGGAGTCATCATTGAAGAATCGACAATGTGTGAGTCCGGTCTCAGAGATGGAATCAAACCAGCATTCAGTCTCAAGGAACTCAACATTATAGAATCCCTTCAATAAAGGTAATGGTGGCGTACTATCCTGTAGCATTGAAAAGACACAAGTGCTTAAATCTCTGCCGCCAGCAATTTTCGTCGCGCCCCACTCATTGTCATACCATCATCCGGTAAGTGCAGCAGTGCCACAAGAGCCCTATACACCACTAAAAAAATTTAAGTTAAATAAAGAGGATATCGAAACCAGATAAAACTTCGTGGACCCCTATTTACAAGTCATGGACCCCCATATTTTTTCACATCACCGTGGACCCCCGTCGAATCTTCCGTGGACCCCTGGGGGTCCACCTGGAGCACTTTGGGAATCACTATTATAGAGTAAGGCACTCCGCACATTAAGCGCCTAATCATTGCAGTGTAATCGTTTCAGCATACTAAAGTATGAAGCTTTTATGCCGAACACAAGTATTTCAATGAAGCTCTGTACAGTACGATTCATCATCATGTTTTCGCCTAATCATAAAAGCTTCATGAATCGAAGCGCCCAACATTGTAAAGCGCTTGCTCTTTTGAAATCGTAAGTACTTGTGCTCACACTTTCGGCAAATTTGTTACTAAATCTTGTAAGTAGAACTGATTTTGAATTATTTTCTTAATAAATCTTTATAAGCTTTGTTTTCTGCAGCAGCTGCTTCAAAAGATACATATTTATTCTTTGGACACAGATGACCAAACCAAGCGTACGCGCATGTTTTTTTT
>NW_023458692.1:45136-52637 GCF_013731165.1 Rhagoletis pomonella
GTATTTTCCACAACCGACCACCTAACCAAATGTCTGCAAAAAAAAAAATTATTAAAAATCAACGCGATTATTTAGCAACTTAGAACTTGCACATTATTGACCTGGAATTTAAAAACCTATCAAACTGCATACTCCAAAAATCATAAAAAACTGAATAAAAGGTTGAAAATCTAATTGAAACTTTGCAGATTTTTTATAATTTTTGCACTAAGGTTGAAATGTGGATTTATATTGTGCTTGTTATAGGTATAGAGAGCTAGGCTTTTTTGGAAAAATCTTAAACATTAAATGAACAAAAGAAAAGCAGCCAAAATTTATCAAAATATGGATGACTTAACCAGCAGATCTGTATGTATAAAATGATTTTTATATAAACGATCTCAAACCAGTTACAATAGTGGTATTCACCAAATTGAGCAGTTCTAATGAATTTTAAATGTGCTCTGTCGAAATGACATTTTAATATACCTTACGTGCATATGTACCTCTGTATACAATAAAAGTTTAATAAGAACAATTCTGTGTACACACATTTGGAAGAGACGTTCTTGGGAAGGAAATGACGTTTATCCAGACCAAGAGGAACGTTTCCTCATTCCGAAGACCTGGCAACACTGCTCATGAAACAAAAAGTAGAGTAAGTTATAGCAAGAAAAATCCTCATGAAACACAATTTTGTGAGATATCTTAACCTGGCGTAACCTAGAGCAGCTCATTAAACACAACTATTGTGGGTTCAAGATCTATACATACTTAGAATGTCGCGCAATCCGCTAAATAAAAATTGCCGTGTTTTTGGACGCTATTTTGCTTCATACCGAAAAAGCCACAAAACTTGAATTTTCACAGCGGCCAATTTTAGCGAAATTTTCATTTAAACTCGCTATAACACAAACGTTTATGATTCGATTGATTTGAAAATTCTACACAATAAACTAGATTCTATTCTGAAGAAGATGAGTCTAACTGCACTTCTTAATACTTATTTAAAACGAAATGGCGGATATTGTAACATTTTTATAAAAATTAGGGAGGTGGTTTTTACAAATGCAAAAGTTGCGTTATGAAGTTTAAAATTTTTGTTTTGTTTTAATGCAGCATTAAAGACAAATATATACGGACATTTCCGGGAAAGTTTCAGGTTTAGACAACAAGTAGTTCTAAAGTTATAACAATATTATGGTGATACCCACAAGCGGGTGCTCGCCTCTAGATGACAAATATTTTTACGTAGCACTTGTACAAGTAATTTTGGAAGTAATATTAAGTGAAATGTTGAAATTCATAAATTTATCAGTGTAATATAACTTATTAAAGCTCTACATACCTACATATGTATGCATATACATATATAATTACGAGGGAACGGATTTTATGGAAATTGCCTTTTTTTCTGCTAAAGAGATATAGTATATTCGATTAAGAATGTCCACGATTTAGCTTTCCCTGATTCCATATATACACATTTGATGTTGCCTTTTTTTGCCTTTTTTAAGATATTTGCCTTTTTTTGCTTTTTCTACCTTTAAAAAAGTGATTATAGCATTTACATTTTTTGTTTAAAGATTAAAAAATACAAACATTGCCCATGCGGCTTATAGAAGCGCAGAGACTTCTTGCCAAATTGGTGTTGGAAAAATTCAAAGCCGTTTTCTCAGCTAACGAAGGCTTGGAGACAATAAGGGGTGTTGATAGAATTATAAAGGGCGAGGAAAACGCCCTTATTCCTGATAATATGAATGTTTCAAACGTTCCATATTTAAATTGGGCTCCACTTGTATCAACTTACGTCGAGCGCACATTTAGTACATTCAAGGCTTTTCTTCGCGAAAATCGAATGAAAATGCTGCCAGAAAACTTCAAAATGCATCTTGTGGTTCAATGTTACTACAACTATACAGATTAAAGTTTTATGAGTTAGAAACCCGAAAGGATAAAATAGTCAAAGATTCAAAGTAAAAATTTTTCATATAATGAAACTAGTTCATAGTTTTTCTCTTTTTACTTGTAATATAAATGTATTTTTTGATTGTTCTTCGTATTTTCTGTCTTTTAGGTGCCTTATTTTGCTTTTTTTGCCTTTTCCTGCCTTTTTTGCTATTTCGTTTTGCCTTTTTTGCAACACCTAGTGCCTTTTCCTGCCTTTTTCGCTATTTTATTTTGCCTTTTCCAGGCTATTTCGTTATTTTATTTTGCCTTTTTTATAGGTTTTTAGGTCCTAAAAATCCGTTCCCTGATAATTACACACATAGTCAAAATGGTTATTTGTACAGTGATTGTTTTACTATATTCGCAATGATTTTAATTTTTCGTTAATTGTTCACAAAAATACTGTTCATATTTTAACAAAACCATATAAATGAGATTTTCAAACTTTTTGCAAAACTTAAAAAAAAATTATAAAAATTTTCATAAAAATTTTGAATAACAGTTTTTTAAAAAAAATTAGTATGCAGAGTTGTAGCTCATTCAATCTCAGTTAATAAATCGCAAGCTTCAAGTCGCTTTAGATTACCTTTGATTTTTTAGAATTTGTTTCTCAAGGTCGTTACATATCTGCTTCCATGAGCAAAATGTCAGGGGCCGAAAATAATCGTTATCATGAAGGATTTTTATTTAAAAATCATTGTATAAGCGTTATTTTATGATTTATATTTTTTCAATCAAAAATAATCGTTATTCTTTGATTTTTATTTTTTCAATCATTTTTAACCGTTATTTTATGACTTTTATTTTTTCGATCATCTTTAATCGTTATATTATGATTTTTATTTTTTCGATCATTTTTAATCGTTACTTTATGATTTTTATTTTTTTGATCATTTTTAATCGTTATACTATGATTTTTATTTTTTCGATCAAAAATAGAAGTTATTCTTAGTTTTTAATGTGTAAACCTAATGTGCACAGATTTGACTTAAAAAAAGTTTTACAAGGCATGCTTATGTACACAGTAAAGTCGGAATTGTAATGCTCTCACCCCCTATATCGAAATCTATATCGAAAAAAGTATACCCCTATTTTTATACCTTTCATAAGTATGATGTTTGAAATTACCACAATTAGAAGAGATAGACCAATTGAAATGTATACTTAAATGATCAGAACGCCGAGCTGAGTCGATTTAGCCATGCCCGTCTGTCCGTCTGTTTGTATGCAATCTAGTCTCTCAGTTTTCGAGATATCCGGATGTAATTTGTTGGAACCGGAAGAATCAGGCCACTATAACATATAGCCTCCATATATCTGATTGTTCAGATATGAGATTTTTTGTTATAACTTCTCCATTGATGCAGCTAGAAACATGAAATTTCGCAATATTTTCACTGATTATCAACAGAAAGTTTACAGTAAAATGAACAAAGATCATGTCACTATAATCTTTTTATTACCTCCATACAACTGATTGTTCAGATATGGGGTTTTACTGTGAAACTCCTTTATATAGACAGGTGCTGTCACAAATGGGAGGGCAGGAGTGCCGGGACCGGCCTCTGCGCGGGTCTTTAGGCAGGGGCAGGGGTGAGTGAGAGGGTAAGGGGGGTGCTTGACGGAATCGCCAGAACCAGTTCGGGCTCCTCACCTATGGTCTTTACGCAGGGGGCAGGGTTGAGTGAGCAGTTGAGGGGGGTGCTCGACGGAATCGCCAGCACCACTTCGGGCTCCTCACCTAGCTTTCCTGGTGCGTCCTCGAAGGCTCCCCAAAAGCAGCCTACTGAAAATCCCAAACGGCAGGCTTCCTCGGGTCGAAAGGCGTACTCAGACAGACGCATGGCAACCAAGATTTTGGCACGCTACGGCGGTCAGGATGTTTCTCAGTTGTCTGAGAAACATGCTAAAACGCTCGAGTGGGCCAAAGGGGTGCTACGTGGTCTGGATGGTTGTACAAAGGGTTCGATCAAAGGAGATGCGAGTGCATCTCATGCAGCCCCTAAGAGACAGAGGTCTCAAAAGGGAGAAAAATCCGGAGCAAAGAGACCTAGGACTGGGGGTGCACCTGTCCTGTTTAGCGAAATCGCTAAGCAGGCGGGATCAATTACCCTGGTGGTCATTGATAGAAGCAGGGAAGATGGCGCCATATCCAGGGAAAACTGGAGGCGCGTGGCAACAGCCATCTCCTCTGTCTTCTTAAGGGTGGTTAGGGGAAGCTCTGGACCACCTCCAAGATGCGAGGATGCTGGATGGCATCACGGCATCCATAAGAAATTTGTTTGCGCCGACGAACGGTCGGCTTCAATGTATAAGGCTGCAGTGTCTCTGGTGGGGGAGGTTTGGAAGGGTGCTAAGCTATAAGCCGTGGATGAGAAGGACCTTCCTTCCCGTCCACGTGCCCGTGTCTGGCTCCCCCGAGCCCTCCGCACCAGAGGAGATAGAGGAAATCCTCTGGTACTGCAACCCGCAACTGCCCACGCAAAACTGGAGGGTTATCAGGTTTGAGGGGTCCGAGGAATCGCATCGGCAAGCGCTGATTTTACTTAACGCTGAGTCCCTCGGTCCACTCGCTGAGTCAGGGGGAGTCATAACTTATGGCTTCGAAAGGGTAGTTCTTAGGGTCTACCAATCCGATGCCAGGAGGGATGGCTCTCAACCTCCGGAGCCGCCGATGATAGGCCAGCCCGAGGCGGAGGAAACACCCATGAGCATGGAGGTAGAATCCGCCACGTTAGAAGCTGAAAGTGCTGGGGACGCTCTCTCAACCGAGGGATCCGTCATCAGTATCGGACGGTTTTATGACAGTGTGGAGGAAGAGAGGCTTCTAGCCTCGGTCAACGAGGACGCCGAACTGGCGTGGCTGGAGAAAACTTTGAAGGATGAAGATCCTGCAGATAAATCTCCAACACTCTAAGGCGGCGTCCGCAAACCTTCTCATCCACCTTGAGCAAGGTGGAGCCGACGTAGTCCTGATCCAGGAGCCGTGGCTGAGTAGTGACGGTATATCCGGGATGGTGCAGAAACAAGCAGGTAGACCAAGATCCTGTATGCTCATCAGAAACGAATTCAAAGCACTAATTTTACCTAATTTCAGCAAATGAGGACATTGTGACGGTTAGCTTGGAGGACGGCGCCAGAGAGCTCTGGCTTGTTTCCGCATATATGGCGCATGAGGACGAGGTGGAACCACCTCCACTATTGCTGCGTGAGACCATAGCCGAAGCGAGGAGACGAAAAGTCGATATTATCATTGGATACGACGCAAACTCGAGGCACTCGTGCTGGGGAAGCTCGGACATCAACGCGAGAGGTGAGTCTCTTTTTGATTATATTCTAAGTGAGGACTTAGGTATTTGTAATAGAGGTAACGAAGCGACCTTTATCACTGCGGCCAGGCAAGAGGGCCTCGACCTTACCCTGCTTCGTCTTCTTTACTATCCCGTATTTCCGATTGGAGGGTTCTTCAGGATCACTCCTTCTCGGACCGTAGATATATTCAGTTTTATCTGGACGAAGATCGTCCTAAAATTATCCCCTGTAGGAATTTTAGGAGAACAAATTGGGACCTCTACAGCCAGAAATTGCGGGAACTACTCCCAGAGGCCCCTCCGGTAAACTTAAGCACTGAAATATCGATTGAGGACTCGGTAGAGAAATTTACATCAGCCTGTAGGTGTGCCATTGAAAGCTCATGCCCGCTGAGCAGGCCCTCGGGCAAAGTCCGACCGAAATGGTGGACGATGGAGCTCTCGGAACTTAGGGCGTCGAGCAGGCACCTCTTCAACAAAGCCAGGAAGAGTGGACAACACTCCGACTGGGAACTCTGCAAGGTCGGACTGGGTATATATAAGTCCGAGATAAGAAAGGCCAAAACTGAGTCGTGGAGAAATTTCTGCGAAGTAGTAGAAGGTTGTCACGAATCGTCTCGATTTAGGCGAATCCTTGCGAGGAGTCCTGTACCTTTGGGATTCTTGAGGGACGAAGAGGAAAACTGGGCCATGAGCGGAGGGGAGTCGCTTAAGCTACTCCTTGACACTCATTTCCCAGCAAACACCACACCGTGTGAGCCTACCGGTGTCCGTACGGTTGGCTGCCCAACATTCTCCGGTGAACTACTGGAGAAACGCCGACTGCTTTGGGCGATTGACTCTTTCAAGCCCTTCAAGTCCCCCGGACCGGATGGCATTATTCCTGCGCAGCTGCAAAAGGCTGTCGAGGTCTCGTGTCGCTGGCTTACCCCAATCTATGCGAGCTGCCTAGAAAGGGGGTACATCCCGGGGGCCTGGAGGAGGGTGAGGGTCACTATTATCCCCAAAGCAGGAATAAGCTCTCATGTGTCTCCGACGGACTTCAGGCCAATCAGCCTCTCCTCCTTCTTACTGAAGACTTTTTAGAGGCTCATTGACCTGTATATAAGAAACAGGATTCCTCGAGAGCGATTGAGCCTCTCTCAGCATGCGTACATAAAAGGTAGATCCGTGGAATCTGCCTTGCACTCAGTTGTTAAAGTCATTGAGGAGTCTCTTAGGAACAAAGACTTTGTAGTCGGGGCCTTCCTTGATATCGAGGGGGCTTTTAATAATGTGTTACCTGGGGCGATAGTAAGAGCGCTAACTAAGCTTGGAGTCGAGAGCCACTTAGTTGGGCTCATCTCTCGCATGTTGTACGACAGAACTGTCATAGCGGAATGGGGAAATGCCTCTGACCAGCGTAAAGTGAGCAGAGGCCTTTCTCTGGATAGTCGTAATAAACGACATCTTGGAGGAGTTGAAAAGGAGAGGATGCCGGGTTATTGCCTATGCGGATGATGTGGCCCTCATCGTCAGAGGAAAGCTCCTGGACACTCTGTATGATCTCATGCAAGGGTACCTGAACTTGGTCACAAACTGGTCCTCTAGCTGTGGACTTGCTATAAATCCTGGAAAGACGGAGCTCGTACTATTCACCAGGAGGTATAAAGTGCCTCATGTCCAGCTTCCCTCGATAGGAGGTGTTTCCCTTGTTCTTTCTGACAGGGTCAAGTTCCTGGGCGTGATCCTGGACAGGAAGTTATCATGGAAGCCTAATGCTATAGGGAAGAGATGGGGCCTCTCTCCAAAAGTGATATATTGGCTGTGTGAAACCATAGTGAAGCCAATCATGTTATATGGGGCCATTGTCTCGTGGAATTCACTGGAAAAGTCTACTCTTGTTAGGACGCTAGAGCGCGTGCAAAGGGCGGTCCTCGTTGGAATCAGCGCGGCGCTCCGGACCACTCCAACTCTAGCACTAAATGCTATGCTCAGCGTCGCACCTGTTGATATCGCGGGAAAAGTAGCGGCAGTTCGCTCGGCCATTAGGCTCAAAAACTCTGGGTTCTGTTTGAACACAGTACACGGCCACTCGACGATTCTCCAAAGTTTCGATTTCCTACCGGAAGAATTGGACTGGCGTGTTCCGAGGCTGGCCCCAAACGGATCCTTCTCCACGCACATTCCTCCAAGGAGCGAATGGGAGAATGGCAGTCTCTGGAACAGGAGTCCAATTAACCTTAGGATTACCAATACCCACCCGGGTGACCTTTCAGAAT
>NW_023458692.1:52737-55335 GCF_013731165.1 Rhagoletis pomonella
CGTCCTCGTTCGCGCACTCTGGGCAACGTGAGCAACCCATGTGCGAGTTGCGGTAACCAATCCGAGTGGAGCCTTGGGTCCCGGCAGAAAGAGAGGGAGCTTCGGTGGGGCCACTCCGACTTATTCGGTTTAAGGGCTCACTGAAGTCTGCAGCGTCTGTTCACCAGTAGGTGTGGCTGCTTGGAGCAAGCGGCTAGCTATATAAACGTGTATTTGGTTGCGAAACCACCCCGTCCCAGCAATGGGTTGTGCGCTGGGCTTGGGACCCGCCACGTAAAAACCACTTCCAATGAAGAAGCAAGGCAAAGCCCCGGATGAGACCCCCCCTTACGATGACGACCACGGCAAACGTTAAAGGACTACGATTTGAGGGCATGCACCTGGAATGTCCGGACCCTTAATGGGGAAGGTGCCTCTGCCCGGCTGGTTAATGTCCTCGTAAGGACAAAAGCTGACATCACCGTGAAATGCGTTGGACGGGGCAAGGCAAACAATGTCTGGGGCCTTGCGACGTCTACTACAGCTGCCATGTAAAGGAGCGCAAATTCGGAGTTGGATTTGTGGTGGGAGAGAGACTCCGTCGCCGAGTACTGTCGTTCACCCCGGTGGACGAGCGTCTAGCTACAATCCGCATCAAAGCGAGATTCTCGCTCATCTGCACCCATGCCCCGACGGAAGAGAAGGATGAGGCATCCAAGGATCTCTTCTATGAGCGCTTGGAGCGCACGTACGAGCGCTGCCCCGTTCAAAATCGTGCTTGGCGACTTCAATGCCAGGGTGGGCAAGGAAGGGATCTTTGGAACCACCGTCGGAAAATTCATCCTCCACGACGAAACGTCCGACAACGGATTGAGGCTGATCGACTTCGCCGGGGCCCGAAACATTGTAGTATGCAGTACTAGGTTCAAGCATAAAAAGATCCATCAAGCTAAGTGGCTGTCTCCGGATCGAAAAACGAGAAACCAAATCGATCATGTTGTGATAGACGAAAGGCACGCTTCCAGTGTTTTAGACGCACGCACACTCCGAGGCCCAAACATCGACTCGAACCACTATCTTGTTACAGCCAAGATACGCACCCGCCTCTGTGCAGCAAAAAATGTGCGCCCAAATATGCAAGGAAAGCTTAACGTCGAAAAGCTGCAATCACAACAGACAGCCAGCGCTTTCGCTACTCGACTCTCACACCTGCTCTCAGAGAGCACTCTGCAGCAAACCGACATATGCGAGCAGTGGAACCACATTTCCCGCTCATTAAGTACCGCCGCCGAAGAAGTAGTCGGATTTCAGCGAGCCCGAAAGAACAACTGGTAAGGATGAGGAGTGTCAGGAAGCTGCAATGAAAAAAGATGCCGCCGACAGGGCCACGCTGCGATCGGGTGCAACGCGCGCTAAGTGGGACCGCTATAGGGATCTGAAGAGGGAAGCGAGATGTATTTGTCGCAATAAGAAGAGATGGGCCGAAATACGTGAGTGCGAAGAGCTTGAAATGCTGGCCGACAGGGGGAATTCCCGAACATTTTACCAGAGAGTTAGGCGACTTACGTAAGGTTTAAAGACCGGGGCGCACTCCTGTAAGAACAATAATGGGGACCTAGTAACTGATGTCCAGAGCGTACTTAAATTATGGAGGGAACACTTTTACAACCTACTAAATGGTAGCAGCACGGAAAGTTGTGGAGAATAAGAACCCGAGCCGGCAGTCGATGATGACGGAGTCGACGTTCCACCGCCTGACTATGACGAGGTACGTATAGCAATAACGCGGCTGAAAAACAACAAAGTCACTGGAGCTGACAGCCTGCCAGCTGAGCTATTCAAGTACGGCGGCGAGGAGTTGATAAGGTGCATGCATCAACTCTTGTGCAGAATATGGTCAGATGAACGCATGCCCGACGACTGGAAGTTAAGTGTGCTCTGCCCAATCCACAAGAAAAGTGACCCCGCCATTCGCGCCAACTACCGCGGGATCAACCTTCTAAGCATAGGATACAAGGTCTTATCGAGCGTATTGTGTGAAAGACTGAAGCCCACCGTCAATGAACTGATTGGGCCTTATCAGTGTGGCTTTAGACCTGGCAAATCCACCATAGACCAGGTATTCACAATACGCCAAATCTTGGAAAAGACCCGCGAGAAAAGGATCGAGACTCACCACCTATTTATCGACTTTAAAGCCGCTTTTGACAGCACTAAAAGGAGTTGCCTATACGCCGATATGTCTGAATTTGGCATCCCCTCAAAACTCATACGGCTGTGTAAAATGACGTTGGGCAATAACACCAGCTCCGTCAGAATTGGAAAAGACCTCTCCGAGCCGTTAGCCACAAAACGGGGTTTCAGACAGGGCGACTCCCTTTCATGTGACTTCTTTAATCTGATGTTGGAGAAGATAATTAGAGCTGCACAACTGAACCGCTTAGGAACAATTTACTACAAGAGCGTGCAATTGCTGGCTTATGCCGATGACATCGGCATCATCGGTAACAAAAACCGTGAAGTCTGTTCTGCCTTTTCCAAGTTGGATAGGGAAGCAAAGCGAATGGGTCTGGTGGTAAACGAGGACAAGACGAAGTATCTCCTGTCATCAAACAAACA
>NW_023458692.1:55435-59185 GCF_013731165.1 Rhagoletis pomonella
TTTAAATCCAATTATTCCACTAACTCCCAAGCATACTTTGACTATCTATTTAAACTAAGTCCAATTAACTCAATACATAACCCTATAATATCTCCCGATGATGTTTTAGTTTACCTGAAGTCCTTAAAGCAGTCTTTTAGTTATGGTCCTGACCAGATCCCCACTTGTTTTCTTAGAAATTGTGCTGATTATCTCTATGAGTCGTTAACAGCCTTATTTAATTTGTCTCTTAAAGAGGGCGTTTTTCCAACTGTATGGAAGGAATCGTTCATAACCCCCTTACATAAAAGCGGTAGCAGGTCTTCAGTGGAGAACTACCGGGGCATAGCTAAGCTTTCTGCAATTCCTAAATTATTTGAAGCAATTATAACAAATCGGTTGACGCATTCTATCACTTCAAGCATTTCATACAGTCAACATGGATTTTGCAAGGGCAAATCAACTTCTACAAATTTACTTGAATTAACATCCTATATCTCAAAAGCATTTAGTGAGAGCAAAACTGTTGATGTTATATACATATACTGATTTCAGTAAAGCATTTGACAAAGTGTGCCACTCGTTGCTCATCTATAAACTTGATCTTCTTGGTCTTCCACCTAATTTTCTACGTTGGATCTCTTCATACCTCTATGATAGATCACAAAGGGTATTGTTTAAAAATACTATCTCTGACGTCATTGATGTTACTTCAGGAGTCCGTCAGGGTAGCCACCTAGGCCCGATTCTGTTCTTGCTTTTATAAACGATATTTCTACAGATATAAAATTCTCCAAAATTTTAATGTATGCAGATGATGTAAAACTTTATAAATCGTACGTTTCAATTAAAGAAAGGTCTTTGCTACAATCAGACTTAAACAGCATGGCTTACTGGTGTAAAGTAAATCTTATGCCTCTAAATCTTAAGAAATGTAAAGTAATGTGCTTCTCGCGAAGAGCTGTTCTGCCAGTTTCTTATATAACAGGTAACCATAACCTGGAACAGGTATACAATTTTGTGGACCTTGGTATCACAATGGATCCTAAGCTTAATTTTAATCATCACATTAATGTGACAGTCAACAAGGCTAAAGGTGTACTTGCATTTGTGAAACGATGGTCAAAAGAATTTAGTGACCCTTATATCACTAAAACCCTGTTAACAACATTAGTTAGGCCGATTCTGGAATACGGCTCGGTGGTTTGGAATCCAAGGTATCAAATTTACTCAGACAAGATAGAATCAATTCAAAAACAATTCCTACTTATTGCTTTAAGAAATTTCCGATGGGATTCTCAATATAGTCTTCCACCTTATACGAGTCGCTTAAAACTTATTAACCTTCCTACACTTGCCAGCCGTAGGGAAATGCTTGGTATAATTTTTATGGTTAAATTACTGACAGACTCAATTTCAAGTCCGTCTCTTCTGGCTGATGTAAGCTTTAATGTTCCCTCACGCGTATCAAGACACTTTTGTCCCATATTTCTGAAAGCTTGTAAAACCAATTTTGAATTGCACGACCCACTCCGTTGCTTATGCCAGGATTTTAACTCTCATTCCAGCACATTTGATATATCAGATCCGCTTTTCAGCATTAAGAAAGCGATACTCTCCTCTCTCAATAAGTGAATTATTGACATAAATACATAAAATCAGCTGATGAATTTAGTTCTGTAGCTGAACAGTTTTAGATCTCGACACTTAATAAACTCCTGCCTATCGTGACTCGGCACAAAAATTTAAAATATTGGTTCCGTACGTCATGCGGACTGCGCCCCTCGTGCGGATGGGCGGGAATGGAGTGTAAAAACCGTTGGGATATTATTATAATTATTATTTTTAAATAATTTAAGCTCCATCATATTATCGCAATTGGTACGTAACGACCCAGCGATATGCCCATAAGGCTATTGCTATTCTTGTTGTATTAATTTCTTGGGCATATCAAACATTATTTGAAATATTTCCACTATAATTAAATTATTTGCTTCCTACTTTTTACAGTGCAGTTTAAGCAAGTTCCAACGTTATGTAAAAAACTTAAGAAAATCATAAAGTATCTTGTTTGAATCGAAAATTCAGTACTGAACAAATTTCGAAAAATCAGGACATTAGCGTACTGATTGAAGAAATTAATAAAATCAGACAAGAGTTGAAAAATCAGTACTGTACTGATAAAGACAGTACGTCTAGCAACCGTATGAAAACTGTTTACCCAAAACTTTACGGACTTTCGAAAAAACACTGTCATTTAGTTGGTACCTCGGAGCCTGCTGAGCGCCTTTTTTCAAAAGCTGGTGCTACAGACAAGAAACGCAAGGGGTTAACAACAAAACGTTTATAAAACTTTTGGTTTTGCAAAAATAGTTAAATAATAAACAACTATCGGCGCTAAAAGTACTCGTTTTATTTTATTTAAAAGTGAGTTTCCGCGACGCGCAATTTCGACACTATTCTCAATTTCAGCTGAAATTGCGATAAGATTCTCAATTGGCCATGTAAAAAACTGTCTCCGGAAATTGCGTATGAATTTCAGCGAAATTGAGACGAAATTGCCTCAACTTCGCGAATGCAACTCTGAAAATTACTTATTGTGAATTATTAATGAGCTAAAAGAAGAAAAGCAAACACCAATAACAAGCAAATAAGAACAAAACAAACAAACTGAGCAACACAAAACTAACAAAACAACAACAAACAAATAAGCAAACTGTCATTTAAATTCAGATTGATATTGGAATAGCCGTGTAAACAGCTACAATTTTAAATACATACAAGTACATATGTATGTACATTAGGGTGGTCCAAAAACAGTAAAGTCGGAATTGTAATGCTAAAAAGTATACCCCTATTTTTTTTATTTTGAAATCAAAAAATATTTAGAGGTCGCTCAAAGTGCTCAAAGTTTTCCATGTATTTTTAAATGGGAAAAATAAATTTTTTCGTAGAAATGGTATAGAATTCTCGAAAGTCAATATTTTTCAATCGGAAAACTCTGGTTCTCTTCAGGAGACTTTCAATAAAAATACCCAATTGTTTATTTAACCATTTTTAATACTAACGATTTTTTATTGGTCGCCCATTGCATTTTTCGGGGTTTTTCTGGATTTTGGCGGACCTATAAATTATAGTTGCAATGAAAAAATGGTTAAATAAACAATTGGGTATTATTATTGGGAATCTCCTGCAGATAAACAGAGTTCACTGGTAGAAAAATATTGATTTTTAACTATTGTATACCATTTTTACGAAAAGTGGTTTTTTCCCCATATAAAATACGTGGACAACTTTGGGCGCTTTGAGCGACCTCTAAATATTTTTTGATTTCCAAATAAAAAAATAAGGGTATAATTTTTCCGATATAGAACAATCCTAGGGGGTGAGAGTATAAAAATTCGGCCTTGATTTTTCACATGCATTTTTGGACCACCCTAATGTACATACCATGATAAAAAAAAAAAAAGCATTACAAGGTAAATTCATTCTCTCAATTCGTCGGCCATGATTTAGTTTCTGACGTTTGCCAGCATTTTAAAATCATATAAAATTGAGAATAAAAAAATTTAATTGTTCACAATTGTTGTTTGAGATTGAAAATGGGAATGTGTGTGTGAGTTTGAGGTTTGAATTTTTAAATTATATTGCTAGCAAACGACAGACTGCCTCTCTATGGTTTTACCTTGTTATGTTTTTATTATGGTACATACGTTTGCCTAAGAGACATTGCTGAGCACTTTAGACGAAAATTCTAGCTTTAATACATTT
>NW_023458692.1:59285-64106 GCF_013731165.1 Rhagoletis pomonella
CCTGTTTCGCCGCCACGCCTTCCAGGTATGCGACCTTAAAAAAGTGAAAAATTATAGTTAACAAGCAAGCAAACAAGAAAGGTGTAAAAATCACTTACCTTCATATATTTCTCTATGGGTCCGGGCGAATACTTCACGACCCGGATGTCGACGATTGGGGTATCGCTCTGCATAGAGTCTTTGAGCAGCTCTGGCATTACAGCAAGCTTCACCGTAAATTAGGTGAATATCCGCATATTCATGCGACGTATACTGCGTGTTCTCTGTCATAGTATTAATAACACAATGTTCGAAGGGTCCAATTTCACAAAATCCACTTTCACTAATTCCGGTAAGTAACACAAAATAATGTCAGGAGCAGGTAATAATGTACCTTTGTACTATTTAGCATGTCATTTGACGGTAACAAGAGCAAATTCAATTTAAATCTATTTAATACATTCTAGCGTGTCTCAGTCCTTTACCCACAAAAGCGGCTATAACTTTTTTTTCTATTCGAAACAGTAAGTGTGGCACCTTTCTGAAATCTTTATTAAATGAGCAATTTTTGTATGTAATGTGAAGTTATAGCTCAGTACATTTTTTTTTCACCCGAGATAGTCAAAGTTGGGGATGAAAATATCAAAAAGTTAAAAATCCAGAAATAGTCCTATTTTTATGATGGTTCCTTAATATATTTTAACTACATTGCATTTGAGTATGGAGAGGCAACTATCTGGAAGTATTTTACATAAAAAATTTACTAAGTATTGCCCGGCTTGTAGTTGCAGTTAAAGAAAACACATGAAAAGGCACGATTTTTTTTAAATTCGAAAAAATGTAAATATTTCAAAAACGGTGACACTTTTACCTGAAAATTTTTTGTTTATCAGGGAGCTCACCCCCCACCTACCTTTCCCTAAAGATTGGCACGTTACTTCTGGGACACCCTGTATATTAAAAATATATACTTTCTGAGACTCCTCTCTCCCCCTTTTTTTTATGGTCCCTAAGATTCTGCAATGGAATCTAAAAGGTTACTATAATAATCTACACGAGCTTCAATTAATTATAAACAAATACTCTCCAGACATCATTTCACTCCAAGAAACACACCTTTCAACTTATTCTATTAGCCTAAATAATTATACACATTCTCTATGTAACACACCAACCCAAACATATGCAAAGGGTGGTACTGCCTTATTTATTAAGAAGTCTTTACAACACACATATTTACCACCAAACCCGAAGATGTGTGCCGTGACAGCAATAATAAAAGCCGAAATTACAGTTGCAATTTGTTCTATTTATATAACCCCTGGGGAAAATATACCATCACGTGATCTACAAACCCTTTGTTACAATAATCAGTGCGGTATACTGATTTTGGGTGATTTTAATGCCCATAACAAATTATGGGGATCGCCTCAAACTGATAGAAGAGGAACAGTCATCGAAAATTTCCTATTAAACTCTAATATGTGTACACTAAACAATGGATCTCCTACTCATTTTTCGACAAGGGGAACATACACTCACATTGATCTTTCTCTCGTAACGACACATCTCCGACCTTTCTTTTCTTGGGAAACGGACCCACAACTCCATGGAAGTGATCACTTCCCGATATTTATCGAATTTTCTAAAATGAGAGATGAGTGTAACGCAAACGGAGGATTTAACAAACCCTCACGTTTTAATACTGATAAAGCTGACTGGCTGAAGTTTCAAACTAAGCTTGTGGATCTTAGCGAAAAATTTGTAGTATCTTCCAACATAAATAAAGTAGCCGCTGTATTCCACAGACTTATAACTGTAGCAGCAAATGAATCTATGCCACATGTTACCAAGCCATATAACAAAACCAATACATACTGGTGGAATGGGGATCTATCTAACCTGCGGAATCTGAAGACTTCAGCTTGGAAAGAGTTCAAAAAACATCCAACTGTAGCCAACAGAATAGAATATAAAAAAGCTAACGCAATTTTTAAGCGAGAATGTAAAATCTCAAAAAGGGACTCTTTCAATAAGTTTACAGAAACAATTAACCCACAAACATCAGTTAAGACCTTGTGGGACAAAGTTAACAAGCTATACGGGAAAGCAACGTGCCTCCATATACGTGCATTGGACACTGAAGAGGGGGGAACAGTTACAGACTCACAAACCATAGCCCAACATTTTGCCACAACATGGTCTGAGCAGGCGAAAGATTACAACTTTTCTAGCTCTTTCATTTCCCACAAATCAAATATAAACCTTTCTACAAATTCAGTAATAGATTTCACCGCTAGCTTTTTAGAAAATCCTATTACAAAGATAGAATTTGATTCTGCTCTTAACACTGCCAAAGGTAAATCCGCTGGATTTGATAAAATATCTTACGTAATGTCAAAAAACCTTCCATATAGCATAAAGCATCGATACATTGAACTTTATAACGCAGTATACCAGGCGGGAAATATCCCACAAGAGTGGAAAACAGCCACAGTTCTACCTATTCAAAAGCCTGGCAAATCCAAAACGGAGGTCAATGGGTACCGACCCATTTCTCTTCTATCATGCCCCGCTAAAATTCTTGAAAAGATTATAGCCAAAAGACTCACCTGGTTCCTCTCAAAGAAAAAGCTTATAAGCCCGCATCAGATGGCATTTAAATCAGGTAAAAGTACATTAGATGCACTACTGCACATAGACAACCAGATAGCAGAATCCATATCCAGGCGGCATCACGTGTCAGTTATATCAGTCGACTTCGAAAAGGCATATGACCGTATTGGCAAACACGCAATTCTTGAGCAACTGACGGAATGGAAAGTGGGACCAAAATTACTTAGGTATATTCACTCCTTTTCATCCAACAGAAGATTCCGTATTAGGGTCAACGGTATACATACAAAATCGTATCCGCTTGACAATGGTATACCCCAAGGTTCGCCATTGTCAGTCATACTCTTTCAAATTGGTACAGAACATATCAACAAAATAATGCTTGGTTACCCCTGCTTTAGCTATTGTATTTATGCAGACGACTTTTACCTGCTAGCAAAAATAACGAGCGATGAAGAATTCAGGAACAGACTAATGGCATTATTCCAAGAAATCTTGGACTGGTGCCATTACTCTGGATCAAACATATCATTCTCAAAAACAAAAATATTACATGTATGCAAAAAAACCAGCTGTAGGCTAAATGATGTTGTTATAGACAATAAGCGAATAGAAAATGTAAACTCACTTAAAATACTAGGTTTAGTTTTTAATAATAAATATACGTGGTCCGAGCACATAGAAACTGTAAAAATGTCATTAGTTAAGCGATTAAATTTAATCAAATGTTTGACGTCTTATCACAGCATCGCACACCCTAATAGCGTCATCAATATAACAAAGACTTTGATACTTTCCAAATTTGATTATGGTCTTACTATATACGGTAACACCTCGAAAAGGCAACTCAACAAACTTAAGGGTGTTTACAACGCCGCTGCAAGAAACAGCATAGGAGCCTTTCGCACAACTCCTGTAAAGAATATATACACAGAGACTGGAATTCCTGATATTTACAGTAGATACGAAGAGATCACATCTAAACAAATCCCGAAACTTATATTGTACACTGAGAAGCAATTGGCTAAAAATATAAATCAAATCGTCAAAAGGAAGAGGGACTTACGATTCCCCTCAGCTATAAGCCGCATCATCACACATGGGTATAAGATTGGCATTGATATAAGAGCACACAAACTCTTCTTTCCTCCAAAACCTCCATGGCATTTCAACACAGACTCCATAGTTACAAACCTAATGCATCTACCAAAGTCAACAACAAATCCACAAACCTTTTTGGCAACATTCAACGAAGTAGTCTATAAATTCAAATCTCAAAGCTGGAATTTAATTTATACTGACGGTTCTAAAAGTAAATATGCAACCTCCTTTTCAGTTATCAGTAGCGACCTTCAACTTGAAAAACTATACCGTCTCGATGAAAACAGCTCTATTTTTACCGCTGAAACTGAAGCACTGCTAGAAGCCGTTAACACGTGTAAAACAATCCATGGAAGACATCTAATTTGCTCTGACTCATTATCCGCTATAAAGGCATTACTTAATATACAGCATGTAAATGAGAGCATCCAAAAGATAAGAAATGTATTAATCCAATACCCCACTAAGATAAAAATAATGTGGATTCCAAGCCATGTCGGCATCCGTGGAAATGAGTTAGCAGACGAAGCAGCTAAGTTTGCGACTAATGCGCCCATAATTTTTAAAACAACTAATAACAAAAGAGATATTATAAGAACAGTCAAACACCATCATTCACAAATAAAGAGAGGCCAATGGGAGAATTACACTAATTCATACAAAAATGTAAATGAAGAGGGAGTTGCCGTAAAATATCCATACAACATTTCTAGATATGATCTTAAAAAATATATACGCCTGAGGCTTTGTCACACACGATTAACGCACAAATTTATCTTTGAAAAAACTTCTCCGCCAACATGTCACCTTTGTTCAACCAGCACACTGACCTTCGACCATTTAGTGTACAACTGTAGCTATGTTAAGACTATGCAAAGGTACTTATTTAACGAAATATGTTTCCCCAAATTGTTAAAAAATGTTACCTCAGAAAATATAACCAATACGATAATACTTTTAAAAAGATGTAAAATTTATTATTCAATTTAGATAATTTTAATAAATATATTATTTACTTCTATTAGGCCGAGGACCACAGTTGTTAGTTGCCTAGTTTTACGGTTTATTTATATAATTTAATTATGTAAGTAAATTTACTAATAAATAAATAAATAAATAAATAAA
>NW_023458692.1:64206-72948 GCF_013731165.1 Rhagoletis pomonella
GTGTGCATTCATTATATGAATTTTTTAACAAGTTTTTGATGCATTTACTAGCTTGTTTTAAATTTCTTACATCTTTTCCTTCATCAACAATATATGTTTCGTTTGCTATGTCCATGATTCTAGTAGTTTCCACATTTATTTGCATACTATTTTTATTGGGAACCGAAATAATTAATTTTGTCTTTTGTTTATCTTTTAAAAATATTGGAATCGCTATTACAAACAATATTACTTTATTTGACAGATTTCCTAACGAACATTTAATATATTTTAACTTATCGCTATCAATTTGATAGAAATCGATTTCCTTAGTGGTTAAAAAGAATCTATTCATAATTTGATGTGTTGAACTCATAATATTATCTTGTATTTTTTCAATTTTGTCTTTTATTCTATTTATAATTAATGTGAGATGATTGTATTTTATTAATTCAAATTTTTCTTGCAATTCTTTGGCGTTTGTTTCATTGAATAATTCTTTATGCGAGTCCAAAATCAATTTAATGTTTAACATATATTTTTGTATATCATTATTAATAGTAATTTGTTTATTCAAGTTGCTTATTATATTATGTTGATTGATATCTATATTTTTGAAATGATTGTCAATAGCTTCTTTATCTTCGTCATCTAGGTTTCCAAATGCCCATTTGATAAGTCTACCGCCCAGATTAACTAAAGCCCTTTTCTGTCTATTATGTCTACCTATCGTTAGTAATGAATGTTCTAATTCTTCGATGTCTTTTTGTAAATTTAGCATCATCCATCCCTGTTTTGTGTTCATGTATCTTGAAATACTTAATTTCACTTTATTTATTGTTTCCTCGATTTCTTCCAGGTTTATAATATGTATTAGTTTTGAATAATTTTGAATAAGAAATATAGGTTGACTTTCCATTATCATATATCCAGCCTCCGTTTCTATTTTATTTATTATAATTTCTGCCTTATTACATGTTGATATTGCCAGAATCGTTATAGCTATAATCATCTGTAAATTTATATAAAATATTTTAATGGTCGTTTAACTTGTTCAATATCGATTTTATTAGGGTTATTTTGGTTATATTTTGTATATCTTTTGGCAGTTTTTTGCCTATCTGCTTTTGGGTTTTTTATGAACATTTTTCCTGCGTTTATTGTAGGAGGTGGTTTCCTAAGTGCATTCGTTTTTTTTATAACATGTCTTTTCTTTTTATCCATTCTTTCTGCAATCTCCTTGAAGTCTAAATCTAATCTATTAATGAAATCCATTGGCTTTTGTTTAGTTGTTGAATGAATTGTGTTATTATAATAACCTATTGCCCTAATTACAAGTTCTTCGGTATTAATTTCTCCTTCTTTACTTTTTATTATTCTGATATGTTCAAGCAGTGTGGAGTGTAATCTTTCGATATCTGAATTTCCGGTGTGAGAGTAAGGAGTAGTGAAGTGGGTCTGAATATTTTTTTCATTACAGAACTGATTAATTAAAAAATTGTCAAATTCGTTATCCATGATTAAAAGATCCGGTTTACCTAAAAGAGCTATTCTTTCTTCAAGCTTAACTTTAACGGTAATCATGTTTTTATTAGAGAGTTTGTGAATGCTTCCTAGTTTTGTGAATCTATCAATAGTGGTCAAGAAATACTGTTTTTCTACATGGAAAATATCCATATGAACTATCTGATTTGGTTTTTTAGGTGTTTCCGTATGGCAAAAATGTTTTTTTTATTGGTTTGCGATCATATTTGGCTTCATTACAAATTCTGCAGTTATTTATGTACTTATTAATATATTTTATTAAATTAGGGTAAAAATACTTCCCTTTAATTTCCTCGAAATTTTCTAAAATACCTCTATGGTTAGTTTCCTCATGTGTTTTTTTTATGAGGTCATGGAGTTGTTTTGCCTCTGTTATATCGATTGCTATCGTATTACACTTGGCAAATTTAACTTTTTTGTCATTGTTGAATAATTCAATTAGCTTTTGTTGGATAATATCATACTTCATGTCTTCTAATTCACAGTATATTCCTATGGTACCTTTTCTTATATTTTCTCTAAACATGTCCTCTAGATACTTTTCATTCGATAAGTCTGATTCATCAATATACAAAATAACATATTTCCCAAGTATTTTGTCTTTATTTTTATCCTTTCTTTTTACAACACGTATTTGAGTTTTATATTTGTTTACGATTCCTTCACTGATCTTAAAATGGTTGTTTAAATCCTCCTCCTCGCTTCTTGTTTCTTCGTCATCTATCTCAAAAATAGATTTTGTATCTAAATTATTTTCCTGTCTGTACCTGCTCAGAAAGTCTGCGATTTTATTATTTTTTCCTTTTATATAATCGATATCAAAGTCATATTCATTTAATAGTATTCTCCATCTTGACATTTTACAGTTTGGTTCTTTCATAGAATATAACCATTTCAATGGTTGATGATCAGTTTGAACCGAAAATTTCCTTCCATATACGTATCTTCTAAAATATTTTAGCGCCCATACTATGGCTAATA
Source organism: Rhagoletis pomonella (assembly GCF_013731165.1). Lineage (NCBI taxonomy): Eukaryota > Metazoa > Arthropoda > Insecta > Diptera > Tephritidae > Rhagoletis > Rhagoletis pomonella. The sequence continues at coordinate 66,712 of NW_023458692.1, forward strand.
GTTCTTTTTCAATGGTTGAATAATTCTTTTCATGGTTATTCAAAGTACGACTTGCATAACAAACAGGTTTACCCTCTTGACTGAGTACGGCTCCTAAAGCATTATTACTAGCGTCAGTGGTCACCACAAATTTCTTATCAAAATCGGGATATGCTAAAATCGGATAAGTCGTTATTAAATCCTTAAGCTTTTCAAACGCTTCAATATATTTTTGATCGTTTTCATTGATCCTTGTATCTTTTTTTAAATATTTTATGATAGGTGAGGCTATTGAAGAATAATTTTTTATAAATTTTCGGTAATAGCCAGTTAATCCAAGAAATGATTTTATTTGTTTCACTGTCTTCGGTAAGGGTACCTCATTTATTGATTTTATTTTGTCCGGGTTTGGTTTAATTCCTTCCGTTGTTATTACATGTCCTAAAAATTCAGCTTGTTGGGCTAAAAATTTACATTTGTCAAATTGGACTTTTAAACTATATGCGTTTAGTTTGTTAAATATTTTATTTAAGTTATCAAAGTGTTCCTCAATTGAAGTTGAAAACACGAGTATGTCGTCCATGTAAATTACGCATATTCTATTTATATATTCCCTCAGGATAAAATTCATCATTCTTTGGAACGTCGAAGGCGCGTTCTTCAATCCAAATGGCATTCTGATATATTCATAATGACCAAAGGGAGTGGAGAAAGCGGTTTTTTCAATATCCCTTTCGTCCATCAAAATTTGATGAAAGCCTTTAGCGAGATCGATAGTGGAAAAATACTGCGCACGTCCTAATTTATCAAAAATTGAACTGATATCTGGTATTGGGAACTTATCGTCAATAGTAACGCTATTTAATTTCCTATAATCAATCACTATACGCCATTTCACTTGATTGGAGTTGTCCGCTTTTTTTTTTACTATCCATAGAGGGGAGTTATAAGGCGATTTACTCGACCTTATTATGCCCTGTTTCAACATTTCATTTATCTGTTCTTCAATTTCCTGTTCATGTACCTGGGGATATTTATATATTTTAGAATAAATTGGTTTATCCGTAATTATACGTATGTTATGCTTTATCGCAGTGGTAGCAGTTAAGGTCTGACCGTCTTGATAAAATGTATTCTTATTTTTATAAAAGAAAATCTTAAGCCATTTTTCTTCATCTTTATTTAATATATTCGATTTAATTTTCTCCAAATTTATATCATCTTTCTCCAAATGATATACTTCATCATACTCAATTTCAAACTGCTTATCTTCTTTGTAAAAGGGTATAGCAGTTTTATTAATTATCAGCGCCTTTGTATCATAGTTTATACAAGCTTTCAGTGGCATTAAGATGTTGCTTCCTATTATACAATCGAAATCTTTATTTTTAAAATTTGTTAGTTTGATTGACATGGTTTTAGTCGGCATATTGAATTCAATTGGAAGTTTGAAGATTACTTCTTCTATCACAATGGATGATCCTCCTAAAGTGTTTAATTGAATTGGTTTTGACAATTTCTGAATTTCGTCTTTACTTGCGAAGGTGTTATAATCACCTAAGGTTATAGCCGCTCCTGTGTCAATCAAACATTTCACTCTTTTTTTATTAAATGTTAAAAAAACTATGGGTAATCTGCTGTCCGAGGCTCCTGTTGAAAATTTTCGACTACCTGCAAATTACACTGGTCTACAAGGGTTTTGCGAATAAGACGGGACCTGGTGTTTCCGAACGGATTTTTCGTGCTGAACACGAATCTGGGGTCCAAAACTTCCCATCACGTCACGTTTTCGAGAAAAAAGGGGTTGAAACCCCTAAAAACAGCGTTTTTGGACATTTTCGAAAAATTGTAGAGCTGAACCCTGACGTGCTACAAGCTTTGTATATGTCAGAAATTAAAGGCTAAATCGTGCCCTTTCGAATGATCCCTATGCCGAATTAATCGCATGCACCCTTAGATCAGGGGGTGTATTTGTGTCTAGGAGTCCAGGGAAAATTGATCGCAGAAAGAATTTCATCTTAAACGACCATATAAATTTCTTAAATTTTTAAAATCTAACTGCAGATTCGTAATCAGCGACTTTTAATATAGTTAAAACCTTGGCATTATTAATTTTCTATGATCGTTTAAGATTAAATTCTTTCTGTGATCAATTTTTCCTGCACCCCTAAACACAAATACACCCCCTGCTTTAAGGGTGCACGCGATCAATTCGGCATAGGGCTCATTCGAAAGGGCACGGTTTAGCCTTTAATTTCTGATATATGCAAAATTTGTACCACGTCAGGGTTCAGCTCTATAATTTTTCGAAAATGGCCAAAAACGCTGTTTTTAGGGGTTTCAACCCCTTTTTTCTCGAAAACGTGACGTGATGGGACATTTTTGACCCCGGATTCGTGTTCAGCACGAAAAATCCGTTCAGAAACACCAGGTCCCGTCTTATTCGCAGAAAAAAAGTTGAAATTTGTAGACCAGTGTTATCCACATCCATCGGTTCATATTCGTTTTTGATCCGGTAATTTCCAGAAATATTATTATATCTGTAATTTCCTAGATTTCGTCTAGAATTTTGATTCGTGATCGTCTAGAATTTGTCTGTGATTTTGATTATTGCTATTGTTATTATAGTTTTTGCTTTTGTAATAATTATCCTTATATTGATTTTGGCTTTGGTTTCTGTTATATATTTTGATGTCTTTTAAAATATTATTTTGGATATAAAAGGTATGAGCTGCTTCTATGGTCCCTATGCCATTTTGTAATAATAAAGATCTTATATATAAAGGTAAAAAATTGATATATACATCAAAAATTATTTTCTCATTATTATCAGGTGAATAAGCTAAGTCTCCCTGATTAAGGTTGAACTTAGTATTCATCTCACTCAAAATTCTTCTTAATTTATAATGCAATTCTTCTATATTACTGGCCTTGACATTCATAGCGTCCATCCTTAACTCATTAAACGCTAGTGTTACATATATGTAACGCTCCGATCTTTCACATAAATCTACGACTTTTTCGAAATGCAATTTTAAATGTTCCAAATTATAAATTAGAATTGAAGTGAACAAATCAAAGAATAAGTGTGCGCTATACTTTGCCCTTTCCGTTTAGTGTAGCAAAATTAGTAGCGCAGTGAACACGAAGCCGATTTCATACACCTAAAAAAAACTGTCGAAATGGGAACACGTTGTCGGTAAGTACGATTTTTAATAAAGTACCAGCGATTTATGTGAAAAAAGTGTTTTGTATACTTTGATAGTGTTTGAAATTTTGTGCTAATAAAAAAAAAAATTGAAAATTACTGTATTTGTAGGTTTTTTTTCGTCTTGTGTAGCTGTGACATATATGTCACGTTCGCGGGTTCACCTTATGAAGTGTATAACTATATAAAATATACATATTTATGTGCGTGTTCTTCCTTTATTAGGGCAAAACTAACTGTTGAAGAAGTTTGCGCAGTTTTGGACGAATTGACAAATAATGAAGAAGAAGAAGTGGAAGCTATATATATAGAGGCTCCTGACGCGGGTGCTCTTTCAGGTGATGATTCCGCAGATGAAGACGGCGGTACATTGGAAAACTTGTCACATACACAGCTTGTCGAGGATTGTGAAATTGTTACAAGAAAAAATACTGACGTCGAAGAGAACCCCGACTTTGATATGGACGCTGAAATTTTAGACTGCTTGAATCATTCTATCTCAGAGTTAGAAGTAAACCTTTTGGAGGAATCATTTGCTTCTGTGCAAGCATCCGAAAAGCCGAGTACATCGCGTTCAACTCAAAAGCCTAGGGAACAAACCAATTCTCGTCGTCGTAAGATAACTGCAGGTCAGTCACATAGTAAGGCTAAGAGCGCCAAACGATCCTTTACGTGGGTCGATGATAATATCGAACCTAGATCTCCAATTTTCCCTGAGGGTAATTACAGTGACTGCACCAACCTAGAGCCATATGAGCAATTCCAAAAGTTTTTTGATGATGAATTATTGCAAATGCTGTGTGACGAGTCAAACAGATATTCGCTCTTAAATAATAATGGGAACCCAAATATTACAGTTGGAGAAATGAAAGTATTTTTAGGAATTCTGATAATAAGTGGATATACCTATTCTCCAAACAAAGAAGCATATTGGAGCGTTGATAAAGATATTCAAAATCTTGCGATTATTGACTCGATGAGGCGTGATCGTTTTCGAACTATTTTTAGAAATCTACACTTTATTGACCCCGGAAAGACAGATTTATCGGATAAAATATGGAAATTGAGACCCCTAACTGATGCTTTGAAAGCGAATTTTGCTAAAAATTTTCATCCAGAGCGGAATTTGTCCTACGATGAATCAATGGTGGAATACTACGGCAGGCACGGTTGTAAACAATTTATTAGAGGCAAACCGTTGAGATTTGGTTATAAAATGTGGTGTCTAAATACGCCTTCCGTTTATCTTCTAAACTTCGAGATGTATCAGGGAAAAAACCCTAGGACGAACGAAGAGTACGCTGCAAACTATGGAAAGAACGTTGCTCCTTTGTTTTCAATGATCGATGAATTCGATGAAACGTGGAAGCCACTTCCATTTCAATTCTTTTTCGATAATCTCTTCACTTCAATACCTGTTTTGGTTGGATTAAAAAAAATGGGATATGAGGGAACTGGAACAATTCGGCAAAATTCAATACCAATTTCTTGTCCTTTGCCACTGAAGGATAAGTTGAAAAAAAAGGAACGTGGTTATATGGCTAGTTCCCGGATTTCTGAATGCGATATTACAGTCACGAAATGGGTAGACAATGCAGTAGTTTCCGTTGCATCAACTTTATTTGGGAAGGAACCGGTAGGGACAGCTGGAAGATACTCTAGGGCAGAACATGCTCGAATTCAGGTTCAAGTCCCCAATGCTATCGTAATGTATAATAAGAATATGGGCGGAACAGACCGTATGGACCAAAACGTTAACGCTTACAGGATTGGAGCTCTAGGAAAGAAGTGGTGGTTCTCAATTTTTACCTGGTTGGTTGATGTCTCCATTCAAAATGCTTGGCTCTTACATAGAAAAGGCGGACACGGGCTAACCCAGCTACAGTTTAGAAGAACCATTGCTAATCACTTTTGTCGTACTTATGGACAAGTCCGAGGACCATGGGAATTTAGACGTCCGGATTCGCAAATTGAGCTTGATGCTAGATATGACCTAATTGGCCATTTCATAGTTAGAAATCCCACCAGGAGATGCTGTGCTGGAAACAACTGCCAGCGATCAATAAACACCAAATGTGTAAAGTGTGACGTAGGTTTGTGTGTGGATTGTTTCTACAACTTTCACTTTAGACCAGTTTGAGTTTTCTTTCTAAACCAAAAATTGATGAATTTTCATACGTTTGTACTAGTTTCGTTTTCTTTTTGTAAACTTTATAATTAAAATAATAAAATTGATGAATTAAATCCAATGGAAGTGTTTATTTACATGTTAGTATCAAACAATGTATTACATAACAGAAACCCGCGAGCGTTACATATATGTCACGGGTCGTGCAGACCCCCCCCGGATAGGGGTCGAAACTTTTGATGGTAGTTTTGTGTACATATCAACCCTTGTAGTATCCACACAAAGTTTGGTTCCTCTATCTTTGCTATTTAGCTTTCGCGTTTAATGGGTTAACTGGAAAAAAGATCTTCTGATTCCGAAGTCCTCCTTCAGCTTCCTCAAGATGTCCTCCCATGTGGGTTCCATCAATGTTTCTACTGATTTTAAAGCCTTGCCCTGTAGTTTGTTTATTAGAACCGTTTTTATAACATTTTGATGTTCTTCGGGTGTAATATAAAGTACTGAATTAACATCCCTTAAATAATTTTTTAATGAGTACTCATTGCTTCCACTGAATACCGGTATTCTTCTGGCCTCTCGCAAGCACTCACTCAAGGATAAAGCCATTTTTTTTATTTTTTATTTTTATCTGCTTCAATACGTATTTATCAAACTTTATTACAGTTCACTTTTCTGCGGGTTTTTGTTTTTTAGTCTTTTAGTTTTTTTTTAGTTTTTTTTTTCAACAACACTGTAGCGATGCGTGCAGTTACACTTTGTAGAATTTTGTTTTAAATATTGTTCGTTGAAATTTATTATTTTTGTTTCTTCCCTGGTTTCGTTGGTTCGATCGCTGGATATTGTTTTTTATTCAATATCCTACCGTATGCTGCGCCAATTATATGTTGTTACTTCCTTTATTAAAACTTCAACTCATTAACTT
>NW_023458692.1:73048-86519 GCF_013731165.1 Rhagoletis pomonella
AAAAAATCAACGGTAATTTTTAGCCACTTGAAACTTGCACATTATTAGACTAAAAGTGAATGGGCTATAAAACTGTGTATTCAAAAAAATTCTACCTCTTCTGAGAAAAAAGTTTGAAATTTGGGTGAAAATTTGTTGCACTTTTTTGCGGTCTTTTAAAAAGTTTTAAACTTGAGTTTATGTGAGTTTTGTGAGAGAATGAACTTTATTTTAATTGAAAATTCTTACAAATAAATAAATAAACATGAGTGGCAAACAATATCACTTTGAAATGGGGGTGCTATTGTATTGGCCAATACTGTATGTACAAACAAACATGTAAATACATCATACATATCCCTGTAGTTCTGTTGGAGTTTTGCTGGTGACTGGTGCTGGTGATTCCATGCATCACCGATTGTTAGGCAATTCGTTATGCCCGTATGATACTACGTTTTTTTCCTGTATTTTTCATTTGAAATACAAACAAAAAAACTGACGAAAGTCAAATTACAAAAACTATTCGGCAATGTGTTAGAGAAAGACAAATTCTGTGTGAAGAACAGCTGAGTTTTGACGTTTCATTACCGAAATTCAAATAAACGAAATTAAAATTGATGTAAAACAGTTTTGTAACAATAAAAATGAAATTAAAGTGGCAAGACAACTACGTATTCCATTTAATTGACAAAGTCCACGGTGCAGAATATATATGGAATCATATGCTACCATCATATAAGCACAAATATAACAAGTAAGAAAGTCAAAGTTCGGGCGGAGCCGAACATTAAATACCCGGCGCAAGTATTAAATATATGTTTTCCACCTTTCCGAAAGCTACCGCTACATGATAAGCCGGGGTGTATAGATTTTAAGTAAATTAGCGTCCTTAAATTTCGAAATATTGAAATTTCATGCATATCTGAAATTTACCGTTATATGAAATGCGGCCTCAATTTTAGTCCGATTTCAACAATTTTCAACGGTTTGCTTTTATGTGGCAAGCACAATAACCATACCGAGCTTGGTGCAAATTGCTAGAACGGTTAGCGAGATACACATATGTGATCACAAGTGGGCGGTGCTACGCCAATTTTCCAAAATTTTGTCATAAACGTATTTCTTGGTAAAGAATTGTTGCAATCATCAATTTTGAATAAATTAGCTTCAATATTTACTGATTTATCGAAGATTTTGTATTTCTCGAAATTACCGTTATATGGGATGTGGGCGTGGTTATTGTACGATTTTAGAAATTTTCAGCCAGTTGGTATGCTGTACCAGGACCAACAACTGTGCCAAGTTTGGAAGAAATTGGTGTAGCGGTTACCAAGATATACACATGTAACCATAAGTGGGCGTGGCTACGCCCATTTGCCAAAATTTTGTAATGTTCTTATTTTTCGTCTAAAACTCATTGCAAATATCAATTTTTAGTGAATTATCTTCAGTAGTTACTAAAATATCGCAGTTTTCGTTTTTCTGAAAATTACCGTTATATGGGAGGTAGGCGTGGTTATTGTCCGATTTTTAAAATTTTCAGCCATTTAGTATGCTGTACTAAGGCCAACAACTGTGCCAAGTTTGGAAGAAATTGGTGCAGCAGTTACCAAGATATACACATGTAACCATAAGTGGGCGTGGCTACGCCCATTTTCCAAAAATTTTTAATATTCATGTTTTCCGTCTGAAACTCATTGTAAGTATCAATTTTGAGTGGATTATCTTCAGTAGTTACTAAAATATCGCAGTTTTCGTATTTCTTAAAATTACCGTTATATGGGAGGTAAACGTGGTTATTATCCGCTTTCGCCCATTTTCAATACCATCCGTCCCACGCCCAAAAGCAGTACACGTACCAAGTTTCGTTAAGATATCTCAATTTTTACTCGAGTTATCGTGTGCACAGACGGACGGACGGACAGACAGTCACCGCTTAATCGATTTCTCTTTTCATTCTGATCATTTATGTACACATTTGTCTATATCTATCTCGATTCGTTTTGCCTGTTACAAACAACCTTTATGTGAACAAAGTTATAATACCCTTGTGCACAAGTGCGCTCGGGTATAAAAAGCAGCAGTTTTGGCTCGCTTTGGTGGATGAAATGAACTCAACGTTCACAGCAAATGTACCATTTCAATACGGTAAGTTTTTAGCAAGTTCACATGTAATAACTAAAAGATATATTATATGTTTGTATAATACATATATGTATTTAAAGATGAAGTTACGCACAAGTGGTGCAACATCAAGTCATATTTCAGTTCAGAGAAGCAGAGGATGGACAAGGCAAAGAGAAGCGGTGCCGGCGGAGACGAAAACGTACAGACCAGCTGGAAGTTCTATGAAGCTTTGAAATTCCTACAACATGTGAATGAGCATACACCATCAGTGAATAATTTTAATAAGTGGAGTTGGCAGGTACGACTTTTATTGTGTGAAACCGGGCAAAGCGTCGATTCGCGTGCTACGTAAAATTTGCTTAATATTTTCATTCTCTTGTAGAACCTGGACCCTGATCCCAATCCATCGCGTAAGCTTGGGGAGCAACTGCAGCCTGCAGAATGTTTCGATCCAGGCTTTGACTCAGAGTCATCCTTTTCACTCATCGAAGACAACACAGAGTTCATTACAATTACCCCTCTTGCAATTACAAGTAACAGCAGTATCCAGTCGCTCCAAGATACTAAAAACATCTCTACAGAAGACACTAATAGTGATGCAACACCAATTAAAATCATATCGGATGAGATTGTAACTCCACCTCTGGTTACTTCGCAAAACTGTGGTCGGTTTGATGACAATAACAACAATAGCACTAGAAAGTTGGTCCATGCAACAAGAAAACGAAGAACAAAAATTAATAATGATTTGGATGGAAACGCCTCTGCTTTAATCGAAGCATCACAAAATTTAACAAATTCCTTTCATGTTGCATCAAAAACAAATAACACTGACGAAAAGGCAAACAGTTTTGGGATATACATGGGTGAAAAAATTGTAAAACTGGACCCCGACTTGCAACTCAAAGCGAAGAAACAAATGCATGACATTTTGATGGATCTGCAAAGTGAGCAATTGAAACGGAATGGGCTTATGTAACACAATGACTATTTATATGTATGTATGTACACTCATAGACAAAAATAGGAGTGTCCCTTTTTGTCATGTTTTGACCATTTTCCGTAGGTTATTGAATTTTAATAACTTATTTATAAAACTTTAGTTAACTCTACAACCAAACACATATCACTAGAAGCTTTAAACTCTAAACAAAATTCAAGAAAATGCATAAAATTACATAACAATTTCGAACTTCCTTTTAAGTATTTCAAAAACAAAATGGGTTGTTGCGACGCCCTCAGCTTAAAAAAAACAATACCAAAAATTAACGGTGATCTTGAAATTTGCCATTTATTACATAAAAATTACACATCTACACAGACATGCAATTTTCTTTTTAATATTTAAAAGAAAAAATCGAAATTTTGATGAGTTTTCCTGAATTTCGTTTAAAGTTTAAAAGTTTTATTGATATGGTTTTGTTTGTAGAGTTAACTATACATCCCGTGTCATAATTATAAACGCACCACATATTGCCAAGTTTAAAGATTTTTAATTAATGGGGTGTATTTTTATAAGTAAATTATTAAAGTTCAATAAACAAAAGGAAAATAGTCAAACTTTACGAAAGGAGGCAGAGTTATTATTTTGCCGAGTGAATATGTATTTTGATTATTCTTACCACTTTTTTACCTCATTATTACTTTCATTAAAATATTTGGTTGCTCTAATTGAATCAAAAATGTAACAGTGTTTGTACTACTCACGGTGCACCGCTAAGTAGGCAGGTATTAGCTAGTAGGTATGTACATAAATTGAAGACATTATACTCATTTATTTAATCACCAAATAAACCAATTGTTGCTTCTACTAGTATGGAAAATTTCCAACACGAAAAGTTTTGGTTTATTTAAACAATGAAACGATATTTTAATTTACCGCAGAAAAATAGTTTTCGAAAGTTTTTCTTATTTCTTCAGCGCTTCTTTTTGACGCATTTCTTTCAGAAGCGGTTGTTGTATAGTTGTTATCTATTATTGCATCTATTTCACTTTCGGAAATGGCGTCAAACGTAGTTTCCTTTTTCTCATTTTCTGTTCTTAAAAAGTTGTGCACACATACGCAAGATAATACAATCTGAATGGCTGCAGCTGGAGCGCGATGGATGGGTGAAAATAAAACTCGAAAACGGTTCGCAAGAATGCCAAAAGCATTTTCAACAACGCGCCTGTTCCTCGAAAGTATGTTGTTGTATTTAAGTTCGTTTGGTGATAGTCTTAGATGAGAGTAAGGTTTCATTAAGTAGTCTTTTAGAGCAAAGGCATCATCGGCTAAAAGCACAAAAGGCGAGGGAGTTGACATGAAAGGGAGCGTGCATGGGGCTGGTATATGTACTTCATTTTTTTCAATAGCGTATTTCAGGTCCGAGTTTAACCAAATTCCAGCATCACCCAATCTCCCATTAACACCGACATCAGCATAAATAAAACGATAGTGGGCATCAGCGATTGCCATCAATACAAATGAATGGTATCCTTTGTAATTGAAATACGTGGATCCTGCTTTCCTCACTGGCAGTATTCTGCAATGCTTTCCTGAGACGTTTCATCAGTTGAGTGAATTTAAAAGTGTTAATTGTTAGTTTACCATCTAAAGCGCCGATGCAGTTCGGGAATCCCCACATCTGATAAAAGTCTTTTGCAATATCACGCCAATCTTGCTCATTTGCAGGGAATTTCAAATACTCCTCCCTTAACGCCAAATATATTGCGGGAATTGATTCCTTTAAAATTCTGGAAATGGGTGACTGCTGAATTCGGAACGGCAATTGAAGTGACCTTTGGGTTTCACCTAATTTTGGAAATATGTACATACATATGTATGTCGGTACTAAAAATTACCAAGAAAATATTATATCTTACCAGTGGATAGATATCGCAATGTCAGCTGCAGCCGTTCCGCAGCTCCTATGCAGTTCCTGAATTTTGTATCCTGCTTGCTAATATAGGGGCGTACTTTTTCTAATAAGAATGCAAACTGAGCTGGAGTCATTCTTAAGATATTTTTGTGAAGGATTGAATCCTCGCACTCAATTTCCTTTAACAGTTTATGGCTAAATCCTATGAAAAGTATTTTTGATAATTACAAAAACGAACTATATACATGTGTATATAATGTGGAATTCGAAACTTACCTTCCAGTTCTCTTTTTAAAAGCCATTGCGCAGAATATTTTTTTTTAGTCTTTTTCTTTTTCCTACGCTGTATTAAGGCAGCAGCGTTTAGCAAACAATTTGTTGCAATAGATAAAACTTGTATTTCCATTGTATGCTTAGAAAATCTCTCGTATGTCAAAATGCAAACAGCTGTGTAAAAAAACTAACGAAATACAGCCATCTGTCCAAAAAACCTAACGAAATACAAGTTGGCCGGACTGTTTTTAACAACCTAGTTTGTTTTTCGTTAGTTTTTCGTTTGTTTTTTGGTATATAGCTTACTCGCTTACACAAGTACTGAAATTGTATGTGACCTTCTCTTTCTTTCAAAATACAGCGTAAAATACACTCGAAATACAAGAAAAAAACGTAGTATCATACGGGCATTAGCGACAGGTTATGCGACGCTCGTATTGAAAATTTCACATACTAGCGATAAGTAATCGTCACTTGTGCACCAGGTAATCGCTAGCGAAAGGACAAACCACGCGCACCATCTCGGCACGCTTCAATGACATTGCCATGTTAAATTCGTTAGGAAAAGGAATTGGTGTCACAAATTTTGACGCTAGTACCCATACGGGTACCACTAACGATCTCGCTGACCCACCAGTAGTGAGTACTGGTCACCCGATATTAGCGATACCAATTCCTTTGCCTAACGAATTTAACATGGCAATGTCATTGAAGCGTACCGAGCGGTGCGCGTGGTTTGTCCTTTCGATAGCGATTACCTGGTGCAAAAGTGGTGGTTGCTAATAGCTAGCGCATTGCCTAACGACCAGTAATGCACAAAATCGCTTGTATGCGATATTTTCAATACGAGCGTCGCATAACCTGTCGCTAGCAAATTGCCTAACAATCGGTGAGGCATGGAATCAAGTCCTTGCAAAACTCCATCAGAACTACAGGGATATCCATGCAAACATATGTATGTATGTACGAATGGAAGTACATATGTAGGTACACGAAGCACGTTTGCTTCATTCAAATATTGCTTTGTAGCGGCAGAGCTGAAACGCGAAATGAGTTCGTACATACATTCAAACATACATACATATGTATGTACGTATGTATGTGCCCTACAGAAAAATTTAGAGACAGTCTGGCAAAGCGCTACCCAGCCAGCAAAGAATCGTAAATTTTGCCGACAGGCAGTTTAGTTAAATTTTTCGTATCCGAAAACGAATAGAAAAACTCCTACAGTTATCATCAATTTTCATACCCGGAAAACGTTCGAAACGTTCGAAAAAGATGATGTCATTTGAAAGCAATAATTGTATTTTACTTGCTCAAGCTAAACATTTGAAAGCATGCATGCGTACTTAGTTGGCAGTGGCTGAGCGTGCAGAGGAGTGTGCCGCAGTTTGTTAGCTTCCAGAAGGTGCCGAATTCCGTCAAGCGCTTCCTAGTTATATTATATTTCTTTTGAACCATGAAAAAGTATCTGTGAAGTGCAGAAGGAAAGCGTATTGAACGAAAAATTCAATCAGACAAATTTCAGAAAAAAACAGCCGAAAACGTATCCGTTTCACATACTGTTGTCTGTACATACGCTGCCACACACGTTAGTGGGAAACGGATCGTCAAAGTATCCGGAAATGGAATCAGTAAACGGACAAAAATCTGCACTTCATCCACGTTTTTGTCCTTTTCCGGATCGGTTTTCGGATTTTTTGCTGGCTGGGTAGTTCTGCCCTACAAATTTCAGAACTGTCTTTGAACTACTGCAAAAGGGATGCAGAGCTGACCGGTTGAAACTCATATGTTGCTAGTTGCGCTGTCATCATTGTTACTCATCCTGGTCATGTGAAAGCTGACAAAAGATGCACAAATGTACTAAACTATATTTCATATAAGCCGCGTTTTCAAACTTTAAAGATTTTTCATCAAAAATTTTCGACGTTTTAATCAGATTTAAAAAAATAAACAAAAGTGGTAAACAATCTCATTTTGAATTGGTGGTGCTATTGGTACTGTATATATGTACGTAAATATAACACTGAACACCGAAATGTTTTTCATTTTAAATATTTTTCACTAAGTTTTTATTTAAGTATGTCTCATATTCCATAAACCATTTAAATTCAAATTCCTAACTGTGCTGCAAACTTGATAGAATTCTAAAACTGTCTTCAAATTTCAACATTTTTAATCAGAGTTTTTTTTATAAATATTTCGAGAATTCAGTTTTTTATTGTAGCCCATCAAATTTTAGTGTAGTAAAGTGTTAGAAACGTGAATTTATAGGTTTATGTTATAATACTTATGAGCCATCCTTAAATACAAAATTTACGAAAAATATTTAGCATGAAACCATTGTAAATATTCAAGATTCCATATATTCTTATTAGATGCCGGAGAGTCTATGTATTACATTTCAATTCATTTAATTCAATTGAACGCAGAGTTATCACAAATTAGCATTCAATATATCACCGTTTTTCTCATTTTTTCACACGACTTAGTTTCACTGAGGGAAAAAAATTTTAGAATTAAAAAAAAACGTGCTAAATTTAAAAAAATACGCATATGAAAGAGCACCAACCCAACTCGTTTTAAATTTGAGTATGTGCGTTATAAAATATGTCGTTGTGAAGTGCACAGATGCTTTTTCGCAATTAAAAAGGTAAAAAAATTTAATTTTATGTTCCGTCTGATGGTAATTGAACCGGACCCTCTTGGCAGCAACCAATTGTATCAAGCGTCTTTGCACACTCAGCTACAGCCATACATGTAAATGTGTTTTCAAATGTTGAGTCCCAGTAAGAACCCTATCTGTTAACTAATGCGTTATATACGCCTAGTACTACCATCTTTCGTGTGAGAAATTCAAAAACTTTCCATTATTTTACATAGGGCTATTGGAGAAATCTAACGCATAATCGTTTAACGTGTGAGCAGGTTTCTCTTTCTTTTACACGGAATTCACTATTATATTATCCTATATGTAGTTGTCTTTTTTCAATCAAATATTATTATGCGATTAATAACGTGTTATATAACGCAAAGAATGGCATATGGATATGGCTAATATGCAAATGTGTTGGTTTTTATTGACAAATTTGTTAGTGTATTGGAGAATGCGTTAGGTCGTTCTTGCTGGGGTTTGAATCAACATCACAGCGCGCGATTAGTGCATTCCCTGTAGGATCTCGGAATAGACTTAGGGCACATCACAAACCTGACTGCAAGTGATTGTAAGTAGTCCAAAGTTTGATCCAAGAACATGTAACATTCTTTTTACATTTAACATTGAAAGTCCTAGGCTCGGACCAATTGTCCGCTTCTGCATTACATTGTAACCAATTTTGGGGGGAAAAAACACAAAAATAAAACTTGCGCCAGCTGCAATTCGAACCGGGGTTCTCAGATTTTCTAAGCGGATACTCTCTCTACATGCCAACGCCACACTTGAAAATTCGTTGACTAAGTGCCTACATATCAGTAAATCGCTAATCATACCCATTGTCCGCTACTGCGTGACATTGTAACCAATTTTAGAACAAAACTCATACCTTATGCATTACATTCGGAGCACTTTTAGTACAATTCATCTGTTTTACATTACATTATTTAAAATTCTTGGACTATCTTTGGTCTAGATACAAAACAACTATACGTACGACTGTATTTTTCGCGCAATTGGACCAATCTTTCCTTCAGTGTTTTGTCATACCATGTATGTGTGTGTGTTGTCACCGCTGTGCATGCTTTGTATACATATATTTACTTTCTTAATTCCATATGAAAAAGCATCAGAGATGTTCAAAACGCCATCCGTGCAGTGAAAAATTCTTCATTTTAATACGGGCGTATTAGAATTGAATATTTTCATTATACGTAGTGTATGTATTATGGAAAAATCCCATTTTTTTTATTACTTTTCACTTGATTTAAATACGAAAATTTTTAAACGGTATTAAAATAAAAAAATTTCATTTTTTCGACGCGTTTTTTTCTCAGTGTTAGATTTTAAGAACTCAAATTAGTGCAAACAAGTAGCTTTTTAAACATAAAATGAAGTACAGTGAAACCTCTCCTAACGGACACCTCTATGAGACGGACATCCCCTTGGGCGGACATTTTTTCTTATACCAAGTTTTAAGTATAAATTTCGGAACAAATTACTCTCTCTTAAGCGGACACTCTCTTGGCCGGACGCGGACAGTTATTTTGCATAAAATTGACACAAAAACCTCTATCGAGCGGCCGCGAACCTCTTATCAACGGACATTAAGATTTCTTTTCATAACAAATCAAACAAAAACCTCCGTTGAGCGGACGCGAACTCCTCATAGGCGGACTACTAAATGCAAAAGGGGGACTTCCCGCATAAAATGTGATTTTTATGCACACATTTAGTTTGGTTTGCGCAGTGGTTAAGGTTCGTTATTTGAATTATCAGAAAACCTTGGAGCATTCAATTCCAATTCTGATGAATTTATAACAATAGATAATAATAAATACATGGACCGAAAATTTAGATTTCTGGTTGGATTTTGTTACTGATAAAAACATGAAAACTATTGATGAAAAAGGTACTGACACTGAAAAAAATTTAAAATAAAACTTAAGTCAATCGACAATTTCCCAGTTTTTTATGTTTTTATGGACTGAAATGTTATATTTATTTTTATTTTGTTATTACTTAATATGTACTTACGCACATAAATGAAATATGCACTTTTGAAAAAATACATGCACATTTTTGTTTGAACGATGTAATATCAATATCTTCTATTAAAATAAGAAATAGTGACTATTCAATTAATTAAAACATTAAAAAGTTCTAAAATAAGCTTCCCTCCCATTGAGCGGACACCTCTCTTGGGCGGACAAAATATGACTGACGGTGAGTGTCCGCCCAAGGGAAGTTTCACTGTATTTTGTATTGTTGTGTTGCTGACGGTTGGGGCAAGGTGCGGTGTCGTGCAGACATGCTAGTTGGCCATGGTTGCGCTCGTCGGTGGGGTGGATCGTATCCACCGACCTTACCTACAGCTAACACAAACAAATTAACTCATGCCTGCA
This sequence comes from Rhagoletis pomonella, assembly GCF_013731165.1. Classification (NCBI taxonomy): domain Eukaryota; kingdom Metazoa; phylum Arthropoda; class Insecta; order Diptera; family Tephritidae; genus Rhagoletis; species Rhagoletis pomonella. The sequence continues at coordinate 83,344 of NW_023458692.1, forward strand.
TATTTAGCATAAGTAGTAAGAGGAAGATAGAAGTTGCATGAAGAAAGAAGCATTCAGGAGTATACGGCTATGATGAAAGAAAAGACCGTCCTGTCAGGTGAAGTCAGCCTTCCCCATCTACTTTTCACCGCAGTAGCCATGAACTCCACCGTGACTCCTACTATCCGCGGAGTTCCCTTAGCCTGACAATCGTCCGTCGAGTCTACCGTCCAGTCATGTTCACGTCAGTTAGTCAATACCCCCTTTGCATCCACGTCCCCTTCGTTGCACTTTGCAACACCCGCACCAACTCGCCGAGACTTAAGCCACACATGTTTATACCAAAAGAAACTTAAATTTCAATTCACATCAATAAAATTGTATTTGCAAATAAAACATAAAACGATTCTAAACCTTACTAACTACTAATACAATTGAAAGATATTTATCCAAAATTTATTTTTTTCTTATACTTTTAAGAGCAAAAAAAACCCAAGTATCTGAAATTCTTTCACGTTTAAATTATAAGTATGTGTATATCAAAATAATTCAAAATCTCAGAACTACATACGTATCAATCGACATTTACTTGAACAATAACGATAGCAATTCAAAGATATTTTCAATTGAAATTCATACAATTTTATCGGTGGACACTTAATTTCGCCTCCACTGTATTTAAATTATCAGCAAAGAGAACCTAGCATTCATGAATGGCGTGTAGTATATAAAATCAAGCTACTGAATTTTTATGCATAAATAGACATGAAGATGTGTACTTATGTATATATATATAAATATGTAGAAATTTATTACTCACCAAGCTCTCCCGTGATGAAGGCGCCCACATCCAGTGAGTGGCTTAGCTGAAAACGAGAAAAATTGGAAAGGGACAACTCATATATACTATAATTCCAGTGTCTGAAGTTCATGGAATACTGTGACTCTATTTTCTTAATTTCTTCACTATCATAGACTTCATTCAAATAATGAGAAAATAAAAGAAACAATCCACCAAAACCTGGAGTTATTCTACGAATCCGCGCAATTAAGTTATTAAGGCATACTTGAACAGTGATGAGTAAGTTTCACGATGAAACTTAGTAGTAAAAAAAATTTATATCTATCGCTTCAACTCATTTTTACTAACTATGTGCTTAAAAATCTACATTCAACCTACCAAAACCAAAAAAAAAGAAAGGATTTCATACGTCTAAAGAACAATTAATCGTAAAAAAAGCGAAAAACTTAAATAAGCAGTTGTTGGGTGGCCACGTGTGGTACTCGTTGCGGCGCGAGCGCGGAGAGAGCCGAGACAAGAGCACCTGGAAGCTCCTGTCAAACCACTTTCAGAGTGTGGTCCGGCGCTTCGAAGTTGGCGATCGATTTATATGTATGTTTGTATTTATGTGCGAACACTCGTCACCTCTCCTGTTCTTGGAAGGCTGCAATGCTTCAAATCTGTTTCCCTGGTTGTTTTTTTTTCTTTCTTTTGTCACTCTCGCAGTCCACAATAAATCCCTCTGTCACTTTGCACTTTTATTCCTTTACTTCTTTCCCTGCGGTCACTGACCCATTTGAGATACTCAGGGCTATCAGCTGGTTTTGACTATTGGCTTCTTGTTCATACGTACAAGCGCGTAAGTGGGAACTTTCGGGCTTTGAGGCCCTAGTGTCACCCCTGCCTAGTGGGGACCTGTAAAATTTGAGGTTCCTATTACTCACTGCCCTGCAGTGAAAAATTATCAGTTGTTAAAACTAACCAACTTATAGTTAGCTTTTTGGCGAGATTTCGATTAATACCTCACTTTTAATTAGCAATGACAAAACCAACTTAAAGTGAATTGTAAAGTCGTGCAGGAGTCATGCAGACGCAATCGGGAGTTGGTTTTCTTTAAAAGTTTCTATTAAATATCCTCATACAAAAATTACTTTCAATACACTTTTTTTCTGAACTTCGCAGATTCTTTTTCATATTCAGGACAAATAAAAGGAAGATCGAAATTTTATACTATCATTTTTAAGTTATGTCTGACGGTGTTCGAATATGGGGCCACCCAGAGCAGAATATGTAAACAAATATGAAATGTAATAAAATAAAGTAAATAAATAAGTAATAATAAATAATAAAAAAGTAAAAAAACAAAAAAATATTTTGTTTTTCTTATTGATATTTTATGTCCAAAAGTAGTTAGTTACAAGTTAGTTGACATGTAATGCAGAGGTATCCAGGTCTGACTTTTTTGCGGCCATCGCCCCACAAAAGTAGTTAGCTTTTTTCGAACAAAATACACAGTTAATAGTTAGCACTAGTGTTCGCGTAAACAGACTAAAGTTAGGTATAAGCTAACGTCACTCCCTGCAGGGTGGTGTCGCAGAGGTTAGCATGTATGTGTATGTGTGAACCCTTTTAGTTAATAAGTTAGTTAATTTAAGTTAACTAGTGTTCGCCCAGCGGTTGAAATTCAACCGATAAAATTAAGGATAGTTTATGTAAGTTGAATGAGCTAAAATAACATTAGTTGGAATGGGTTAAGTGGAGGGGAGTTTAGCTTAGTACTTGGCATAACATAACATAACCATAACATAAGAATAAATAACATAACATATGAAGCATAACACACCACAATATAACATCGCACACTCTTCAGTTGTATTTCCTTTTTATCCCTTTTTTCACCTCTATCTAAATCTTATTTATTTTGGTTCATTTTATGCCAAATGATGTTGCCTTTGATGCCACATCAAGTGATATCATGTCATGTGGTGAAATTGGGTGTGGTGAGCTGCGGTGTGGTGGAATTGGGTGTAGGAGTTACGGTGTGGTGAATTTAGGTGTGGTGGATTCAAGTGTGGTGAGATAAGTTATGGTGAGAAAGTTGAGGTGTGGTGAATTAAGGTGTGGTGAATTTTGGTGTGGTGAGTTGAGGTGAGTTAAGGTGTGGTGAGAAAGTTGCGGTGTGGTGAATTAAGGGTGGTGGATTTAGGTGTGGTGGATTTAGGTGCGGGGGTTAAGGTGTGGCGAGTTGAGGTGTGGTGAATTTAGGTGTGGGGAGTTAAAGTGTGGTGAATTAATGTGTGGTGAGCTCAGGTGGAGTAAGTTTTTAAGTTAAGATGAGTTAAAGTTAAGGGGTTATGATCTTTATCCTTATCTTCATCTTCATCTTCATCTTCATCTTCATCTTCATCTTCATCTT
>NW_023458692.1:86619-88398 GCF_013731165.1 Rhagoletis pomonella
AATTATGTAAGTAAATTTACTAATAAATAAATAAATAAATAAATAAAATAAAAATTTTCTTCTTTTTTAGCAGAACAAAAATTTGCATTAATTGAAATTAACAACCCACAAACTATTACCAAATTAATATAAAATATAAAAATATAAAGACTTAAACTAATGTTGGTGGTCGCTCCAGTTGATTGGAGAAATGAGAATATATGATTTTTTTTTATTACTTTTGTTTAAACTGCCTCTTGTTATGATTGGAATAGAATTCCTAGTTATAATAGCACTGATGAAAAAGAGCTTAGTCGATGTTATAAAGTTATAGTTGGGTACAATAAGATCCTTTGATCGCTCAGACTTCGGGAATATTAATTTCTCATAGAGGTAGAAGGGCGTCTTTGTAGAGATAAGCCGGAAGAGAAAAATACAGCTTCTTGCCTTTAAGTAGTCCTGGAGTTCATATCATAACAGACTTGCCCTCCATTTCGATATGTGATCAAACTTTTTTAAGCCGTACATATACCGAGTTACATGATTAATTACCACACTGATCTTATGAGCCGATGCAGAGTCTAGCTTATTATAAACCAGCTCGGAATAGGTAATAATAGGAACAATTAGTTGAATTGCTAACTGTCGTCTAGTGCCTACTGGAGTAAATTCCGCAGTTTGACGTAAATTTCTTAGCGCACCATAACAGAATTAATATGGCCCTTGCAACTTAAGCTCGAATTAACGACAAATCCCAGGTTTGGGGTTAAAACACACGATTTCTAAATTGGACTGAGTTCAGCTTACTAACGCCGCTTAGGTTAATTTAATTTGTGTTCTTGGCTTTTTTTCCTATGTGCATTGTAGCATCCCAAGATTTCTTCTCAATAGCTGCCTTTTTTCCGTCGTTCCGACCGTTTGTAAATTATCAACGGAGTCCGTAGTGTAAGGAAAGTTGTTTCCCTGTGACTAGTCTCTAGATCTCGTAATAATCACTGGGTGTTACGCTTCAGTAACTCCCATAAGCTACGGGCGACAGCACTGTAAACTTTTCTGATCCAAATTCGATATTCTGACTGGAGAATTGATTTGGTTTGCACCGCACAGATACCTGCAATGGAAACTTTCAATTACCATTAGGATACGAAGGAGAAATACCTCTAAAAATTCGGGTATACCGTGGCGGCGGCGGTATGACAAAAATGGATAGTGAAATTTTTAAAACTGAAAATGTTACATGAGTAAGAAGGAAGATCATCTTCCACGCGCATGCATACGAGTACCTACTCTGCAGCAATTCGAACTGGTTCAGAACATGCGCTGAGCTAGCCTGAAAAGAGACGGTACTGGTTCTTCATCTATCCCAACTCAATGGACATGGCGATGTCCTACGAAGTGACAATTGTCGCCCTCTGCAGAACTTTTGAACTTGTTCTGAGCTGACTCTGGCTTTGACGCTTCTGAGACAGTTCATAAAACAAGAGTTCCTAGATACTTCAAAAAGGTCACCTCCGGGCTAGAACAAATGTGGCTAGTTTTGAGCTGGTTCTAAGAAGTATAGTATAGAGCCTTTTCTTTTTTGTAAATACTGTAACGATCAGCCTGCCATATTAACAGACAGCGTCAAACCCTTTTATACTGCATCAAACAGCCTCTATTAAAATGTTGCAATGGGACTTGCTCGAAGATAGTTATTTGTGTTTAGGGATGGCTTTGTATGTGTGTGTAAATGTCCGAGATGTAAAAGCGCGCGAGTGTATGTTCTTGTGTGAGTGTTGAGTGAAAGTTGTAGCAGAAGAA
>NW_023458692.1:88498-89212 GCF_013731165.1 Rhagoletis pomonella
AGTGTATGTTCTTGTGTGAGTGTTGAGTGAAAGTTGTAGCAGAAGAAATTCTTGCACTTTACGAGTACCTCGGGGGCACGATCGCCAAAGAAATTGGCGGAAGAAATCAGATTTGTTAGTGACTTAGAAGTCAGTGGGAGCGTCCGCGGAATATTAAGTTCGAAGTAAAGGAAATAAAGTGCATTTTTCTAGATCTTTTTTTTTGTTCAAAGCCGGTGTGCAAGTGGGAAGACCGTTAACAAAAGAACGGGTCGATTACGTAGCAATTCGCCTCAATTATCCCTCTTCAAAAGCCTGCTAAACTTGAGGTGAGTCTGCAATTAAATAACTGGGTTTTTTGGTTTGGTTGTTTGTGTGTGTGTGGTCACCTTGACCGAAAAAAAAGGTTAAATTAAATGCAACCGCATAAATTGAATCAAAAAAAGTTATTAAAATGAAGTCAAAATAAAAGTAATTAGGTTTAAATTAAAATTAAAATAAATTAATATATAGTTAAAATTAAAATTATATTGAAATTGAATACAATTTAAATAACTAAGACTAAATTAAAGTTAAATATTTAAAATAAAATTAAGGTAAAATAAACAAAAGGGAATTAAAATAAATTCATTTAAATTAAAATAAATAACATTCAATTAAAATAAAATAAAATTAAAATAAATAAAATTCAATTAAAATAAAATTAAATTAAAATAAATAAAATTAAATTAAAAT
>NW_023458692.1:89222-89517 GCF_013731165.1 Rhagoletis pomonella
ATTAAAATAAATAAAATTCAATTAAAATAAAATAAAATTAAATTAAAATAAATAAAATAAAATTAAATAAAATTAAAATAATTAAAATTAAGGTAAAGTTAAATTAAATTAAAATAATTCAAATTAAAATAAATTTAATAAAATTAAAATAAATACAATTAAGTTAAAATAAAATAAAATTAGATTAAATTAGAAATTTAATGAAATAAAACCAAAAATTAAAATAAATAAAAGTAAATTAAAGTCTAATCTATATATAAATAGGCAATCATATTTCCTTTACACCCCTTTTACG
>NW_023458692.1:89617-92052 GCF_013731165.1 Rhagoletis pomonella
TACTTGTGTTTAGGGATGGCTTTGTATGTGTGCGTAAATGTCCGAGATGTAAAAGCGCGCGAGTGTATGTTCTTGTGTGAGTGTTGAGTGAAAGTTGTAGCAGAAGAAATTCTTGCACTTTACGAGTACCTCGGGGGCAAGATCGCCAAAGGAATTGGCGGCAGAAATCAGATCTGTTAGTGACTTAGAAGTCAGTGGGAGCGTCCGCGGAATATTAAGTTCGAAGTAAAGGAAATAAGGTGCATTTTTCTAGATTTTTTTTACAAAGCCGTTGTGCAAGTGTGAAGACCGTTAACGAAAGAACGGGTTGATTACGTAGCAATTCGCCTCAACTATACCTCTTCAAAAGCCTGCTAAACTTGAGGTGAGTCCGCAATTAAGTAACTGGGTTTTTTTTGGTTTTGTTGTTTGTGTGTGTGTGGTCACCTTGACCGAGAAAAAAGGTTAAATTAAATGCAACTGCATAAATTGAAGCAAAAAAAATGGTTATTAGAATGAATTCGAAATAAAAGTAATTAATATTAAAATAAAGTCAAAATAAATTAAAATTATAATTAAAATTAAAATTAGATTGAAATTGAATAAAATTTAAATAACTAAGACTAAATTAAAGTTAAATATTTAAAATAAAATTAAGTTAAAATAAACAAGAGGGAATTAAAACAAATGAAATAAAATTAAAATAAATAAAATTAAATTAAAATAAAATTAAATAAAATTAAATTCAATTAAAATTAAGTTAAAGTTAAATTAAATTAAAATAAGTCAAACTAAAATAAATTTAATAAATTTACAATAAATACAATTAAATTAAAATAAAATGAAAGTACATTAAATTAGAAATTTAATGAAATAAAACCAAAAATTAAAATAAATAAAAGTAAATTAAAGTTTAATTAACTTAAAGTGTACGTTTATAAAAGCAGATAAAAGGGTTCACACATACACATACATGCTAACCGCTGCGACACCAGTGAGTAATAGGAACCTCAAATTTTACAGGTCCCCACTAGGCAGGGGTGACACTAGGGCCTCAAAACCCGAAAGTTCCCACTTACGCGCTTGTACATATCAACAATAAGCCAATATTCAAAACCAGCTGATAGCCCTGAGTACATGAAATAGGTCAGTGACCGCAGGGAAAGAAGTAAAGGAATAAAAGTGCAAAGCGACAGAGGGATACATTGTGGACTGCGAGAGTGACAAAAGAAAGAAAAAAAAAACTACCAGGGAAACAGATTTGGAGCAGTGCAGCTTTCCAAGAAGGAGAAGGCGAACAGGAGAGCTGACGAGTGTTCGCACATAAATACACACATACATATAAATCGATCGCCAACTTCGAAGCGCCGGACCACACTCTGGAAGTGGTTTGACAGGAGCTTTCAGGTGCTCTTGTCTCGGCTCTCTCCGCGCTCGCGCGGCAACGAGTATCACACGTGGCTACCCAACAACTACTTATTTAAGTTTCTTTAGCTTTTTTTGTTCCGATGATTAATTATTCTTTATACGTATGAAATCCTTTCTTTTTTTTTGGTTTTGGTAGGATGAATGTAGATAAGGAGGCGTTATCCTTTTAATAACTTTTATTTGTAATCACATAGTTAGTAAAGATTAGTTGAAGCGATAGATAAACTTTTTTTTACTACTAAGTTTTATCATGAAACTCACTCACGAATGTTCAAGAATTCCTTAATCATTTAATTGCGCAGACTAGTAGAATAACTCCAGGTTATGGTGGATTGTTTTTTTTATTTTCTAATTATTTTTATTGAGAATTTTAGTTATATTTGCTGAAAAATAGTGTAGCTTCTTGATTTTGTTCCTCCTCGTAGTTTTGTAAGTGATAGAATGAAGGCTATGATAGTGAAGAAACTAAGAAAATAGAGTCATAGTATTCCATGAATGTCGGACACTGGAATTATAGTATATATGCGTTGTCCCTTTCCAATTTTTCTCGTTTTCAGCTAAGCCACTCACTGGATGTAGGCGCCTTCATCACGGGAGAGCTTGGTGAGTAATAAATTTCTACATATTTATGTATATATACATAAGTACACATCTTCATGTCTATTTATGCAAAAAAAAAAAAAAATTCAGTAGCTTGATTTTATATACTACACGCCATTCATGAATGCTAGGTTCTCTTTGCTGATAATTTAAATACAGTGGAGGCGAAATTAAGTGTCCACCGATAAAATTGTATGAATTTTAATTGAAAATATCTTAGAATTGCTATCGCTATTGTTCAAGTAAAGGTCAATTGATACGTATGTAGTTCTGAGATTTTGAATTATTTTTGATATACACATACTTATATTTTAAACGTGATTGAATTTCAGATACTTTGGGTTTTTTTTGCTCTTAAAAGTATAAGAAGAAAAAAAAAAGGAATTTTTGATAAATTTCTTTCAATTGTAGTAGTAGTAAGTAAGCTT
>NW_023458692.1:92152-93430 GCF_013731165.1 Rhagoletis pomonella
TACATTAAATTAGAAATTTAATGAAATAAAACCAAAAATTAAAATAAATAAAAGTAAATTAAAGTTTAATTAACTTAAAGTGTACGTTTATAAAAGCAGATAAAAGGGTTCACACATACACATACATGATAACCGCTGCGACACCAGTGAGTAATAGGAACCTCAAATCTTACAGGTCCCCACTAGGCAGGGGTGACACTAGGGCCTCAAAACCCGAAAGTTCCCACTTACGCGCTTGTACATATCAACAATAAGCCAATACTCAAAACCAGCTGATAGCCCTGAGTACATGAAATAGGTCAGTGACCGCAGGGAAAGAAGTAAAGGAATAAAAGTGCAAAGCGACAGAGGGATACATTGTGGACTGCGAGAGTGACAAAAGAAAAAAAAAAACTACCAGGGAAACAGATTTGAAGCAGTGCAGCTTTCCAAGAAGGAGAAGGCGAACAGGAGAGCTGACGAGTGTTCGCACATAAATACACACATACATATAAATCGATCGCCAACTTCAAAGCGCCGGACCACACTCTGGAAGTGGTTTGACAGGAGCTTTCAGGTGCTCTTGTCTCGGCTCTCTCCGCGCTCGCGCGGCAACGAGTATCACACGTGGCTACCCAACAACTACTTATTTAAGTTTCTTTAGCTTTTTTTGTTCCGATAATTAATTGTTCTTTATACGTATGAAATCCTTTCTTTTTTTTTTGGTTTTGGGAGGATGAATGTAGATAAGGAGGCGTTATCCTTTTAATAACTTTTATTTGTAATCACATAGTTAGTAAAGATTAGTTGAAGCGATAGATATACTTTTTTTTTACTACTAAGTTTTATCATGAAACTCACTCACGAATGTTCAAGAATTCCTTAATCATTTAATTGCGCATACTAGTAGAATAACTCCAGGTTATGGTGGATTGTTTTTTTTTTTATTTTCTAATTATTTTTATTGAGAATTTTAGTTATATTTGCCGAAAAATAGTGTAGCTTCTTGATTTTGTTCCTCCCCGTAGTTTTGTAAGTGATAGAATGAAGGCTATGATAGTGAAGAAACTAAGAAAATAGAGTCATAGTATTCCATGAATGTCGGACACTGGAATTATAGTATATATGCGTTGTCCCTTGTTGTGGAGGCGAAATTAAGTGTCCACCGATAAAATTGTATGAATTTTAATCGAAAATATCTTAGAATTGCTATCGTTATTGTTCAAGTAAAGGTCAATTGAGACGTATGTAATTCTGAGATTTTGAATTATTTTTGATATACACATACTTATATTTTAA
>NW_023458692.1:93530-105851 GCF_013731165.1 Rhagoletis pomonella
AGCACATAGTTAGTAAAAATGAGTTGAAGCGATAGATATACATTTTTGTTTACTACTAAGCTTCATCGTGAAACTTACTCACCACTGTTCAAGTATGCCTTAATAACTTAATTGCGCGGATTCGTAGAATAACTACAGGTTTTGGTGGATTGTTTTTTTATTTTCTACTCCTTTTTATTAATTATTTTATTATTTTAGTTATATTTGCCGGAAAATAGTGTAAATTCTTGATTTTGTTCCTCCTCGTAGTGTTGTAAGTGATAGAATGAAGTCTATGATAGTGAAGAAATTAAGCAAATAGAGTCATAGTATTCCACATGGTGGAATAATAACAAGGTGTTGTCAGTAGCGATGTGTTTGTTGTAATTTTGACAAGATCGGCATGCTTATTTTCAGTGCTGCCGATCTTAATTTTTATACTACTATTCGTTGGGAAATAGTATCCAAAATGATTTGTAAAGAACTTGGTGTTTTCAGAACGATGATAATATTTAAAATTGATGGATTTGTATAATTTTTGTCCTCAAAATGTAAAAAATAAAAGATATCGTGGTTATCAATGGAAAAAGACGTACACAGAAATCGTATGGAAAGGCGGTTTTTTTTGTATTAAATAACTTTTGCTGAATTGTCATAATATTGAGCCAAATGGACTACTGATACACTAGAATAGAGTGGCTGCATGACTAAATTAGGAATTCGCTTATATTATCGATATTTAGGTGTTTTAATCTATTTAAAAAATCATTTACAGTCATATAGGAAATTGCCTTATTTTACAGCCTTTACTTTTTTAAAGTTACAATATATGTCCAAGCTGTGCGGAGCTGCCGATACAAACATATATTCAGGCTTATAAGCCTGTAATTATACATTTTTCTACATTTAATTTGAAATAGTATGCACCAACGGATTAAAAGTAGTAAATAATTAATACCTTTTCTACTACTTTAAAATGCGTGACCGGAATAGACCTGCCGAAAAAGTGAGGTTAAGTAACTGACAACACCTTGTTATTATTCCACCATGGTATTCCATGAATGTCAGACACTGGAATTATAGTATATATGCGTTGTCCCTTTCCAATTTTTCTCGTTTTCAGCTAAGCCACTCACTGGATGTGGGCGCCTTCATCACGGGAGAGCTTGGTGAGTAATAAATTTCTACATATTTATGTATATATACATAAGTACCAGAGACCGGCTTTGAGTACTAATAAAATTAGTGTACTTATTCATGATCCATAAAAATTAGTGCAAATGAGCACTTACACTAATTCAAAAAATGACTAAGAGTAATTTCCACCAAAACAAGAACACACTCAAAATATACTAACTCTTATTTGTGGCGGAAATTTTTGTCTCTATCGAGTATAGCCTACCCAGCTGGATTTTACTCATTTGGTCGAGTGGGAGGCTGAAAATAATTTCAATGAGCTTAATATTATTTGTGTTCTGCTTTGTTCTACATCAGTGTTGGCATTTTTGGTACAATTGTACTTTTTTGATACAATTTCGTTTACTACGCAGTACTTTTAAGTACAATTTTGTGCTGAATACTATAAATATATACGTAGCTCTGAAAATTCACTGCGGGAATTCGTTTTATCTTTTTGTCTTCGCCTTCTCGTTTTTCTCTTTGTAAGTTTTGAAAAAAGGTTTTGAAATAACCATTATAACATAGCCTCACAATCCCACGTTCCTAGGCAAGTTTTGAAAGAATATTTTCGATACTAAATCTTATTAAAACCAAATGTCGAAATCAGCTTCATATAGTTAGAAACAGTGTCATCGTTAGTTCTTTATGTTCTTAAATATCATAACTTCACGACACTCATATATTGACTAGAGTTGACTATTTATTTTATTATTTTTTAATTCTAATTATTTGTTTATAAAAATATAGTTAATTCCTTAACAAAAACTGTATGCAAATAAGTTTAAATCTTTGAACAACATTAAAAAAATCGACAAACTTTCGTAAAAATTTCGAGCTTTCTATTTCAATTTTAGTATAATAAAGTGCAAGTTTAAAGCAGCTGGAATTTGCCGTCAATGTCATATTATCTAAAAGGGATTTTTTTTAACGAAGAAAATGAGCAACACGTTCATCAAAAAAAATATATATATATTAAAAATCAACGATAAGTCGCAGCTATTTTAAACTTGCACTTCATTTAAATTGATCGGACTACAAACGGCATTCCCAAAACATGTATTTCTAGGAAATCGCGTTAAAAGCCCGAAAATTTTACGAGAGTTTGTTGATTTTTTTAATGTTGCGCAAAAATTGAACCTTAGGGTTTTATTAAATTAAATATAAACTGCATTTTTATGCAAATACAAATAATTAAAATTAAATAATTTTAAGATAAATGGCCAATCTTGTCAATATGTGAGTGTCGTAAAGTTTTGATAAGCACTTGAAATACTAAAAATAAAATGTCAAACTTTAGTACTGAATTCAAAGAAGATGTCTCCTTTATCCATGCATAATAACTTAACAAAATTTGTTTGTACACTTCGTACCTTAAAATATGTGCATACACATTTATGTTCAAAGTGTAAAATGTACATACATAAACTTTCCCATGAATACCATCAAATCATTGATCTTGAAGGGAATCTATGTATGCATGTACTAAGAAAATATATGAGCAAATTAAAAAGTCGATGCAATTTACAGTCGAAAAGTATAGTTTTTGTATAGATTTCGTACTGAAGGAACAATTTAATTTCCCAACGCTGTGCGATATGCGGGCGCCATCATAAACAAATGTGAGCTAAAAGTGAGAGTGTGTTAGTGTGACTTCGCATGCTGTCGCTTTCTCGTCGTTTGTACATGTTTTGTTGCTATAAACGACGAAAATCACTAAATTCACTAAAATCACTCTACTGAACTATTGGTGCTTCTTAGTGCTCCTACTCATTTCGGTATAACTAATTTGTTTAATGGCTCAATTGAGCACTACACCATGTAACACCAATTCATATCAACAGAGAACTTAGTCATTGTACATGCTCTCGCTTTGTGTGCCGAGCGTAAAATAGTGTTAGTGCATGTGTGTGAATATTCTCCCTGCAGTAAAATTTAGAGACAGTCTCTTAAAGCGCTAGTTCCGCCCTACACATTTCAGAACCATCTCTGAACTAGTGCAAAACGGCTGCAGAGAGGGACAGTTGAAACTCTCTGAGTGTTAGTTGCGCTCTGTTAAGAAGTAAATGCACAAATTCTCACTTCTCGTACAATACGAAAATAGCTCAGCGGGAAGACCTCCGACTCTAATATCGTTGGTCACGAGTTCAAATCGCGGTGGAGGCAGTTGTGATTTTCAGATTTAAGAAATTTAAATTGTTGAGTGCCGCTTAAAAATTGAAGAGAAAGTGATCAAATAATATAAACAAAATAAAACAATAAATAAAAATTTAATAGAATGCAATCTGTAAAAGAACAGAAAAAACGAAAAAATATCAAAAAATCGAATAATCAGAATTTTTTTTATAAAAAACTTATTGTCGCAGATCTGTCTAAAATGGAACCAGTTTAGAATAGAAAAATAATCAAATAATCGAGTTTTAAAATTTTTTCTCATAGAAAAACCTACTGTCCCAGAACTGTCCAAAATGGATCCAGTATAGAACTAGTTCGAAAGTTCTGCAGCGGGGGGCAATTTCCACTTCGTAGGACATCGCCATGTAAAAAGAGACAGTTGAAAGCATTGCGTTGGGATAGATCGAGAACCAGTACCGCCTCCTAAAGAGCCAGTTCTGCGCTAGTCCTGAACTAGCGCGATTTACGGCAGGGCTGCAATGAATAATATCCACTAACACTATTTCTTGTGTTATTCAACCAATTACTTAAAAACACCAATAATTGCAGTTCCCTGATAAGTACACATATTCATGTCTATTTATGCATAAAAATTCAGTAGCTTGATTTTATATACTACACGCCATTCATGAATGCTAGGTTCTCTTTGCTGGTAATTTAAATACAGTGGAGGCGAAATTAAGTGTCCACCGATAAAATTGTATGAATTTCAATGGAAAGTATTCTGGTATTGCTATCGTTATTGTTCAAGTAAAGGTCGATTGATACGTATGTAGTTCTGAGATTTTGAATTATTTTGATATACACATACTTATAGTTTAAACGTGAAAGAATTTCAGATACTTTGGTTTTTTTTGCTCTTAAAAGTATAAGAAAAAAAATTTTGGATAAATTTCTTTCAATTGTATTAGTAGTTAGTAAGCTTTAGAATCGTTTTATTTTTTTTTGCAAATACATTTTTATTGATGTGAATTGAAATTTAAGTTTCTTTTGATATAAACATGTGTGGCTAAAGTCTCGGCGAGTTGGTGTGGGTGTTGCACAAGTGCAACGAAGGGGACGTGGATGCAAAGGGGGTACTGACTAACTGACGTGAACATGACTGGACGGTAGACTCGACGGACGATTGTCAGGCTAAGGGAACTCCGCGGATAGTAGGAGTCACGGCGGAGTTCATGGCTACTGCGGTGAAAAGTAGATGGGGAGGGCTGACTTCACCCGACAGGACGGTCTTTTTTTTCATCATAGCCGTATACTCCTGAATGCTTCTTTCTTCATGCAACTTCTATCTTCGTCTTACTACTTATGCTAAACATGCAGGCATGAGTTAATTTGTTTGTGTTAGCTGTAGGTAAGGTCGGTGGATACGATCCACCCCACCAACGAGCACAGCCAGGGCCAACTAGCATGTCTGCACGACACCGCGCCTTGCCCCAACAGTCAGCAACACAACAAAGGCTATTCCATTAACATCTAGCAAGTAATTATTTAACAAATTATTGTGAGTTTAAGACAATGATATTCTTTATCACAACATGATGGTTTTGATAAAAACACCCAAATTTTCTTTTTCACAGCCACAAAAATTAGTGAAAAAAGTTTTCACAGTGAAAAAAGTTTTCACAGTGAAACATTTTTGACAAATTAATTTACTTACATTTTAAAACCGAATCGTAATTTTATGTGAAGTGATGAGAAATGTTTTCACTTCACGTTTTCACAGAACAGGAGTTGGGCCCCTATATTACAAAAATAACTTCTCCGTCTTCAACCCGGATTTATCGATTATTTTTGATAAATAGAGGAGAAACGTCAAAGACAAAAGATAAACAACACACGATTGATTTTTTATTTTTTTTATACCCGAGCGCACTTGTGCACAAGGGTATTATAACTTTGTTCACATAACGGTTGTTTGTAACAGGTAAAACGAATCGAGATGGATATAGGCAAATGTATACATAAATGATCAGAATGAAAATAAAAATCGATTAAGCGGTGACTGTCTGTCCGTCCGCCCGTCTGTGCACACTATAACTCGAGTAAAAATTCTTAACGAAACTTAGTACGTGTACTTCTTTCGTTAGTAGGACGGATGGTATTGAAAATGGGCATAATCGGACGAAAACCACGCCCACCTATATAACGGTAATTCTCAGAAATACGAAAACTGATATATTTTTGAATTACTGAAGATTACTCACTCAAAATTGATATTTACAATAATTTTTATACGATAAATAATAATATTATAAATTTTTGGAAAATGGGCGTAGCCACACTGCAGCACCAATTTCTTCCAAACATGGCACAGTAGTTGGCCTTGGTACAACATACCAAATGGCCAAAAAATATATTCGATAAATCAGTAAATATTAAAGCTAATTTATTCAAAATTGATACTTGCAATAACTCTGTACTGTACTGTACTGTAACTCTGTGGGCGTGGCACCGCCCACACATATATGTATCTCGGTAACCGTTCTACCAATTTGTACCAAACTCGATATGGTTATTGTGCTTGCCATAGAAAGCAAAACGTTGAAAATCATTGAAATCGGATTAAAATTGCGGCGAATTTCAGAAATGCTTGCAACTTCGATGTTCCGGAATTAAAGGACGCTAATTTATTCATTGGTACTAACAACAACCACTTGAAAAGAGGTAACGTTATTTGGAATTTTGGAAAATGGGTATGATACCGCGCACATATGACTATATAAGTTTATCCCATCATGTTTTAATGAACGTTCTATCGAAGATTTTTAAAATAGGGTTAAAACCACCCCTGCTTACTATGCACAGTGATCGATCCCATAGGCCAAAAATAAAAAATATCTAAATAAAAGTTTTGCCACCAAATCTATCAACACTATCTCCTAAAAGAACAAGCAATTAAACGGTAATTTGTTTTCCTTATCCCAACCCCACATCTAACGAATGGTTTCAAAAGATAGGGAATCTAAACACTTTTACTTCGAAGTAAGAGACTCCTGTAAGTGAACTCCTATTTTAAAAAATTTATTAAAATATTAAAACATTCAGTATCGCCGCGAATTAAAATGAGTATTGAAAAAATAGGTATTTTGTATATTTCTAAGTTGTTTTTATGCTTTATCTTAATGTGGTTGAAGTTGATGTTTTCCCACGCTTCCAGCTCCTGTTACCTAATTCCCATGTTCATGTTCAATTGAATTTTTTAAACAGATGGCAACCCTCCCAAATGTTGCTTAGAAATAAATCCTTTTCAGCACCATTTCGATGGATTCCTATATTGAAGTAATTAATTCAACTTAATTGAATTAATTTTTTAATAGGTATTTATCGGATATCAAACTAACATAATTTAAACCTTCTCCAAATATATATGTCTTATGTCAAAATTTCGTCAAAATCGGTCCAGATGTTTTTGACTAAATGTGTTACACCACTTTTGCAACTTTACTTTATACAAATACGTATACGTTTTACTCACTTCTCATTGAAAATCGTTAAAGCTACAAATAATATTGTATGGGCGGTCAAGGTGGGCGTGGCCCGATGGTCCAAAATTTGGTCATCTTCTTATAAATGCCATGGCGATTGACTTCGCCAAATTTCAACTTCGAAGCTGCATTAGTTCATTTATGCCAGAAAAAATGGGATTAGGCCAAGTGTGTATTGGTGAAAGCAGTAAAACTTAAATGCGAATTTTAATTCAATGTCAATTAAACTGCAATTAAAAAATATCGTGAAATCGGCTGTAAATGTACCAATTCTATTAAGAAAAACGTGGGACGTAAATCATATTCATCTTGAAATAAACGTCCCGATTCTACCAATTCTATTAAGAAAAACGTGGGACGTAAATCATATTCGTCTTGAAATAAACGTCCCGAGAGACGAAAAAAAATAAAAAGCCAATATAATTATTATGAGAAGACGTAAATAATATTCGTCTTGAAATAAACGTCCCGAGAGACAAAAAAAAAATAAAAAGCCCGTATAATTATTACGAGAAGACGTAAATAATATTCGTCTTGAAATAAATGTCCCGAGAGACGAAAACAATAAAAATGCCATTTAATTATTATGAGAAGACGTAAATAATATTCGTCTTGAAATAAACGTCCCGAGAGAAGAAAAAAATAAAATTCCCATATACTTATTATGAGAAGATGTAAATAATATTCGTCTTGAAATAATCGTCCCGCGAGACAACAAAAGATATTTCTCGTAAATAATTATTATACAAAGACGAAAAAAATTTCTCTTAAAACAAGGCGACGTTTTGGATCTTAAATATTAGGATAATTATTTCCGGTCTCTGGTCAAAAAACCTGTGATTGTGTTTGTTTACAAAACAGAAATATATGTTTGTTTACCAATGTTTAATTTTTATATGTACAAAAAGAAATCACAAATTCTATTTTAAATAACCTTGTTTTTCCTGTTTTTTGTTGACATTTGTAATAAAGAATCACCTCTGATGATGCTAAGGTAGTAGGCGAAACGTTGGACAAGGAAGTGAAGAAAAAGTGTTTTTCTTGCACATGGTAAAGTAGATCGACTAGCCTACAACAATAACAACATATCTAAACATTTTTAATTCCTAAAGTATATACAACTGGCATATCTTATTGCGGCATTCCACTTCTGTTTTAGAAATGAGTTTCTTATTTTATTGCTAAATCGGTATGATAAAAACAATGACCACTTTTTTGCAATTCATTTTTCTATTTGTCACTTTTTATCCTCAATATGGCACCTGATAGCTAAGAATAGTTGACAGCCCTGAATGTCTTGATTATAATTTAAAATAAATTGCCGAGGTGTGTAAAAAATGCAATCGCGCAAAATATTCAGATTCAAGTATGGCGCAAATCAAGACCGATGACGAACTAATGGTGATTTCGTTTCTACCAAAAAAATGTTGCCTTTTGATTGCCCCTTTCTCTTTTCTTGTTCGATTCTAAATAAAATGCAAAGGGTGAGAAAATTGTGTGTCCGTTTCTTAAAATGTCACACTCTTGTAAGGCAAAAAAGGCACCTTCCCTGCCCTGTGAAGCTTTGTCAGGGGTGATGGTTGCCCCGAAAATCAGATGGTTATTTAAAACGACAATAATATGAAATGCGTGAGCTAGACAAGGGCAAGAAGACAAAAACATGCATTTTTAGAGGGTTAAGTGTAACATAAAACAAATTTTGCACCGGGGAAGGGCAGACTTAGCTAACACGCACATATCTGCCGAAATAACAGGCATTGATAAAAATTTAATTGAAAACTGTTTAACATTACTACAATTTTGTTCTTCACGGTACGTAATAAATGTTGAGAATTTTAGGAAAATTGCGCCAGATACTCCTAAGGAACTGACAACGTACTATTCATGGTATTCTCTTCCCCCACCAGTCCACAAAATTTTAATCCACGCTCCTGATATTATTGAACATGCTCTAACTAGTAGATATCGATTGGAGAGCTCTATGAAGAAGCTCCTGAAACCAAAAACAAAGACATTCCCACGACAGCCGGTTCTACGTACCGGAATGACTCGGGTTTTACCCGACCAAGGGCTGTTGTTTCAGCGATCTGACCCCGTTTAGGTCGGCGAAGTATCTCAGAAGTTGTTCGTCCATAGGGCTACATTTTCCACGCATTCTTCTGCTCAGGGCTGCCATCGAATCAAACCCAGGGCCAGAAACCTACACCGCCTGTGTATGCCAGAGACGACTACACAACTCCACCTCAGTCAAGTGCAATGCTTGCGACGGATGGAGTCACCTCAGAGTCTGCTCAGGACTACGGACCCATCTGCAGTGGAGCACATCATTTGTGGCCCCCCTGCTGCTCAAACAGAGCAGCCTCCACGGCTATCTCCAGTCGACCTGAACAGCTCAACACAAACACCACAGAACAATACAATAGACCACACCACTACCACGACAGACCACACAACAGACACAACCGCACCACCATCCACACGCCGCCGCCAACAACTCCTGGTTCCTCCTACAATCTGCACGGTATGTCAGACCAGGTTATTCCGTAACGTGACATCAGTCAAGAGGAACACCTGCCTTGGCTGGTGCCACTTTAGGGCATGTTCAGGTCTGCGCACCGTGCGAGATTGGACGAGGAACTTCCATGGGCCTGTGTTGCGCCGCTCGGTCGCAAACCCCAATTGTGACGCCACCCACTACCACCACAGGGCGGCACTTCCACGGCAGCGCACACAGCCAATGGCAGCAAGGTCAGGGCATTCCTATCCGGTCAGGCGATGTTGAGCTCGAAATATTTAACGTGTACATACCCCCTGTCACGTGCTGCCCGGCAGGATATCACCCTGATATAGGTGCGCTCCTCAGAGGTGAAAACCGTATGGTAGTTGGTGACTTTAATGCGCACCACGATCTCTGGCATTCAAGCCTGTCAAACGATCGTAGGGGAACAGACTTGGCTGCGCAGATAGACGATTCGACATTCTGCACAATAAACGACGACGCAACCACCAGGATTATGGGCAGCTGCTACAGCTCGCCAGACATAACAATAGTCAGCGCTGGTCTGATAAACCGCGTATCATGGCGACCTATGCTGACTTTGGCATCAGACCATCTGCCCATAGTCATCTCGATCGATAAACCAACCGACTTTGCTTCCGCGGAACACCGGACCTATATCAACTTTTCTAAAGCTGATTGGAAAGGCTTCGCGGAATTTACTGAGAGCACCTTCGCTGCGCTCCCCATACCAACCGACGTCCACCTTGGTGAACGTAAGTTCCGAAGGGTTGTTACTGCTGCAGCGGCTCGCACAGTGGTTCGGATCGCAAATCTAGCTGGATGAAACTATTTAAACAAATACTCGTTGATGGATCTTTACACCACTTCTTACCTAGGGGTTTTCTGGGTCGCTGATTACATATCTAAAGTCATTTACCAAAAATTCAAAATGGCGGATCCAATATGGCGGACGAAAATTAAAAAAAATCTGTAGATTTCTATGTAACTGGGTATCTGGGGGTTTTCTGGGTTGCTGATTACGAATCTAAAGTCATTTACTTAATTTACTTTATTTACTTCGGAACGAACATTTTCATCAGATATTTCTTTCAATTTGCTAATCACATAATCACGGACACCTTGTTGTCTTTTAGAAGTTTCAGCAACACTTCTCCAAATGTCAAACAACTCACTTCTTAAGATTTTCTTTACCATGACTAAAATTTAAGATCACAGCAAGAAACACAAATAAATTTCAGAACAAAATTTATAACAGCGCTTAAAGATTTGCATGCCTGTTGTATAATTTTTTAATTTCAGAAATCAGAAAATTCGCGAGTTACTATTTTTTTAACTCTTACATAACCAACGTTTTTATAACTCCAAGTATTTTTCTGTTTTAACACACAACCCACACACGTTATGACCTCTGAATCTATAGCGGAATAAGTATAATTTTTTGTTTGTAAAGTCAATTTGCAATTATGCAAATATCTGTGAGTGCAATTAGCAATCTTTTAAGTTAAATTTCAGCTTTTAAAATAGAGTTCTCAAATAGGCGGCGCTGACTTACCTTTTTTTTGTTTGTTTTCACATGTTAATGCTTTAATAAATGCAATTTCTATTTGAATGTATTGTCAGGAATGTATTCCAAGTACGATTCAGTATTTCAAAAACAAAAAAATTTTGACTTTCGTCCAGCTAGGTCTGCTATCCGAACCACTGTGGCTCGCTTCGTACCGGCAGGATGCATTACGGACCCACGGCCAAATTTCCCTGCTGAAGACTTGCAACTTCGCCTCTGGTGTGAGTAAGCTTTGGTCAACCGTGAGGTCACTGTCCTATACGACGAAGCACGACGACAGGGTCGAAATTTCTTTCGGCGACCATGCTTCGTCGAACCCGGAGCGATGCGCGAGCTATTTTAGCCGGCAGTTCATACTGCATCCTCCGGCGGACAAAGCCAAGCGTCGAGTGACCAGAAGGCTGCACAAACTGCCAACAACTTGTGCCCCCTTGCTTTGACTAGCGGTGAAGTTCCGGTGGCCATCGGAAAGGCGAAAGCCTCCAATGCCATGGGTCCCGACGGAATATGCATGCTGATGCTGAAAAATTTGGGTCCTGCGGGAGCAGCGTACCTAACGGAGGTCCTTAACTTGTCAATGGCCACTCTCATCATCCCAGACATCTGGAAGGTGGGGAGAGTGGTCCCACTGCTCAAACCGGGGAAATCAGCCAACATAGGGGAACCTTATCGGCCGATAACACTCCTTTCCCCGGTATCGAAGACACTAGAGGCCTTGCTGCTACCGTATTTCACGAACCACCTGACCCCAGCGAAGCATCAGCATGGTTTCCGTAAAGTGCACAGTACAACAACAGCACTTAACGCCATAAACACTCAGATAACACGTGGCCTTAACCGCAACCGTCCCTGTGAGAGAACTATTCTAGTAGCGTTGGACCTGTCAAAGGCGTTTAATAAACCGTCAGCTACTCCACGCTACTAGAAGATATAGAGGCTTCCTCTCTCCCACAGAGGCTCAAACGGTGGTCGGCGAATTATCTCAGTGGTCGACACTCGTCGGTAATGTTTAGAGACAAATCGAGCAAACGCAGAAAAAAGGGTGGTGTCCTTTCCCCGCTACTTTTTAAATTTTACATTTCAAAGCTCCCTCAACCACCAGAGAGAGTATCGATTGTCTCTTACGCCGACGATTGCTCGATCATGGCGACTGGGAATGGAATTGATGACTTGTGTTCGAAAGTAAACGGGTATCTCTCCGAGCTATCTCGCTTCTTCACTACAAGGACTCTAACCCTCTCCCCGACAATATCCTCTGCGACCTTGTTCACCACCTGGACGAAGGAGGTCAGGCTACTGCTGGGAATTCACGTCGATAATATACCAATTCCGACGGTGAATAACCCCAAAATACTCGGAGTAACCTTCGGCAGTCTGCTCTCCTTCTCTGCGCACGCAACCGCTATTGTCAACAAAGTACA
>NW_023458692.1:105951-110511 GCF_013731165.1 Rhagoletis pomonella
ATAGTTAGTAAAAATGAGTTGAAGCGATAGATATACATTTTTTTTTTACCACTAAGTTTCATCGTGAAACTTACTCACCACTGTTCAAGTATGCCTTAATAACTTAATTGCGCGGATTCGTAGAATAACTCCAGGGTTTGGTGAATCGATTTTTTATTTTCAAATTATTTTTATTAAGAATTTTAGTTATATTTGCCGGAAAATAGTGTAAATTCTTGATTTTGTTCCTCCTCGTAGTGTTGTAAGTGATAGAATCAAAATGTATTCAACAAAGTGTGATTGATTTTGGCATTGCTCTCATAAGAAACAGGCTATAATCTCAAATTGAAATGAATTGTTAACCCATTTGAAAATATTTTTTTTTTTTTTTCAAATTTGAATTTGTTTAAAAAAAAAATGTACACAAAAATTTTTCAAGCAACAAATATTCTTAATAAACGTGAAATTGTTAAGAGATAAACCGCCGAGGAGAGCAAGTAAGTACATTTACAGGCAGTTTCACCAGATTCATTTAAGTGGAAATTAACTTTAATTTAATTTTTTATTTAATTCTCATTTAAATTATTTTCAGTTTCAATAAGCTATTTATTTAAGCGAGTAAAAAGTGGTTGTAAAACAGACTAGGCCAGCGAACGCTTTCATTTGTACTGAGAGCTTTTGAAAGCTTTGGCACACTTTGTTGTAAAAGCAGGGCTGGTATACAAGTAAGCAGCAGATACACAATGAATAGGTGATTAAACGTGTTTTGATTTAATTTTTATTTAAGTAAAGAGCATAGGTCACTTAAATCAAATTTAAAAACAAATTAAAATGGATTGGTGAAACCAAAAATTCGAAAATCAAACTTAAATGAATCTGGTGAAATTGGCTGTTAAAGTTTGGTAATAAGTACGTCCGAATGTAATGTGATTCATCTCGCGTTTGTGAAAATCACTTCAAGGAAAGTGATTTCATTTGTTGTCCGTCCGAATCAAGCACTTTCAAACTCGTTATACCTAAACTTTTTCGCATGAAAAAAATTTAATTTCAAAATTGTTAAAGTTAAGCTCTCATATATAATTGGAAACAAATGTAAAATCATACTTTTATAAGTGTCGAATAATGTTTAGGATAAAAAATTTAAATATAAAAATAAACGCACAAAAGCATAAAACTTGGGCAATTAAAAACAAAAAAATTGCTAAAACAATTTTATAAACAATTTGTTTTATTTTATTGACATAATATATATATTCCACGTAATGTAAGTAAAACAAAACTATAATCAAAATAAAAGCCTACGGTATCAGTCCTGACAAGATACATGCATCACTGAGGGTTAATTCGTTTGTTTATACTTTTTGACATTATAGTACCTTAAAAGAGAGCCGCACTGAGTTGTGAATCACACCTTGTTTAATACGCCTTGGATAGAATGAAGTCTATGATAGTGAAGAAATTAAGAAAATAGACTCATAGTATTCCATGAATGTCAGACACTGGAATTATAATATATATGCGTTGTCCCTTTCCAATTTTTCTCGTTTTCAGCTAAGCCACTCACTGGATGTGGGCGCCTTCATCACGGGAGAGCTTGGTGAGTAATAAATTTCTACATATTTATGTATATATACATAAGTACACATCTTTATGTCTATTTATGCATAAAAATTCAGTAGCTTGATTTTATATACTACACGCCATTCATGAATGCTAGGTTCTCTTTGCTGATAATTTAAATACAGTGGAGGCGAAATTAAGTGTCCACCGAAAAAATTTTATGAATTTCAATTGAAAGTATTCTGGTATTGCTATCGTTATTGTTCAAGTAAAGGTCGATTGATACGTATGTAGTTCTGAGATTTTGAATTATTTTGATATACACATACTTATAATTTAAACGTGAAAGAATTTCAGATACTTTGTTTTTTTTTGCTCTTAAAAGTATAAGAAAAAAAATTTTGGATAAATTTCTTTCAATTGTATTAGTAGTTAGTAAGCTTTAGAATCGTTTTAGGTTTTTTGTGCAAATACAATTTTATTGCTGTGAATTGAAATTTAAGTTTCTTTTGGTATAAACATGTGTGGCTAAAGTCTCGGCGAGTTGGTGTGGGTGTTGCACAAGTGCAACGAAGGGGACGTGGATGCAAAGGGGGTATTGACTAACTGACGTGAACATGACTGGACGGTAGACTCGACGGACGATTGTCAGGCTAAGGGAAATCCGCGGATAGTAGGAGTCACGGCGGAGATCATGGCTACTGCGGTGAAAAGTAGATGGGGAGGGCTGACTTCTCCTGACAGGACGGTCTTTTCTTTCACCATAGCCGTAAACTCCTGAATGCTTCTTTCTTCATGCAACTTTTATCTTCCTCTTACTACTTATGCTAAACATGCAGGCATGAGTTAATTTGTTTGTGTTAGCTGTAGGTAAGGTCGGTGGATACGATCCACCCCACCGACGAGCGCAGCCAGGGCCAATTAGCATGTCTGCACGACACCGCACCTTGCCCCAAAAGTCAGCAACACAACAATGGCGCCCAACGGCAATAGCCGAATATTCTTTCTATTAAATTTCACAACAATTTTGCCTGACTATCTTTGACGTTCATTATCCTTTTTTTCTTCAACTTTTTTATCTTTCATATTTCGCCTTTCGGACAGTATAGGGTCGTAGCGTCAACATCGTTGAGATTAGCTATTAACGATTAGTGTCGTGATGACAAAGTTTTTTGGGGGGAGAGGGGGGCAGGGGGGGGGGTACCTTTCCTTTTTTTACAAGAATTCCTTTGGAATGCTTCAATGCTTTTAAAGAGGTAGCTGGTAAAAAAAGGACTGGTAGAAATCGTCGGGGGGTAGTATTTTGAAGTCTAGGTAGTCTGCTCAAGCTACCATAGAGGTGGTTCAGCACCATTCCTATGTGAGGTTTGCAGAGTGCACACACATGGGGTTTCGACAACTGTAAATCTGGTTATTGGCAAGTATTGGCAGCCTCGCTTAGAGCCAGTGTTCTGGGTTTGCTTGTGTCAAACTTAAATAATGGGGAAATGTAGATAACCTTGACCACAGGCCGATGACAAACGGACGATTATGCCTCCACTACGACCTCGCCAAGGTGCAACACCACCCACACACCAAGCAGCTAGACCTGTTTTGAATAACACAAAGAAGGAAGAGTGAATTTGCATATATACGAATAATAGATACAAATGGGTGCAGTGGATTTAATTATTTTTTTTTGAAGATACGTATAATTGAATATTTTGGTAATTACTTACATGCAGCAAATTCTTTAGATCCGTGAAGCGAGGGAGAAAAGATACATTTATTCGATTTAAGAGGAAGTTATTAAATAACTCTGTTTGTATCACTTCATTGCAAGAAACGCTAACTTTAATAAAACTTTGAATATTTATGAGTCAGAAGGACCCATCGTTAAATGAAATTTTTTTTCTCACGAAGTTCGTAAAATATAATTTTTATTAACCTGTATATTTAAATTTGAATTTATACTTATATTTTTTATTTATCATTCATTTAATTACTCTCAAGATTCGATTGGTATTCTTTTCTTCAATAATTAATTTACTCCCACTACGTATTATAATTCTGGGATCGACTGAATTTTGAGATACTATAATTCAGTGGAGGGATTATACAAGTAGATTTACAATTTCTACATAATCAAATATTAATATATATTGAATTGAATTGAGTTGAATGCAAGTCTTGTGACCTTTCCAAATAGTTAAAATGTGCAAGTTGTTGGTAAACATGGAGGGATTTCTAAGGCGATTCGTGAACCCAATTATACGAGGCGGACTTCCTTTGTTTGTGTGAATCTCTGTGCGAATGGAAGAAAGAGAATCCGATCAACCTGTAGCCGGTGGATTAGGGTTGTATAGCTCTGACAGAAGGGTTATGAGGAGCGGGACTAGAGCATTGGAAAATCAAGTGGTAGGATCCTTATTTAAAAAAATAGATACGGGAATACCTCGATCGGTCGATTTCGTCCCCACTAATTTTTTTAACAGGTGCACCACTAGAATTATCAGCACACTGCAAAAAGGTGGGGGTCATCAACCGAGCTTGACAGTAACAGAGGAATGGTCAATCGCCGAGTCAAGTAGTAGCCTAAATTTTTCAAGGAAGGTAGAAGAACTTTTCAAAATGTCGGATTCTGAACAAGCAGGTACTAATGCAGGCGCTAATCGTGCAGGCAATGATCCACCAGGTGACTCGGAAGCTGGGCGTGCGAATGCGATCAACAATAGACCCAACTCAACTGCAACCAATGTCGACCCGCTGAGCCAATTGATGGCAATGATGGCACAAACCAATGACATGATGGCGCATGGGTGAAGTCCACACGATGCGAACTAACGTCGCGAACCTCAGCAACCGTGTCACCGAAATGGAGACCTCCGCGCAGGGGTTGGGCAACCGACCTACTTTGGTGTCGACGCCAGAAGTTAGAGGTCAGGGTGCTGAGTCGACACGTAGACGAAGCAATGTAGATGACTTCGGTGCCGACACCAGGACGAGCGAGGAAAACACACGAGAGCCACAGAAACGAAAAAA
>NW_023458692.1:110611-112560 GCF_013731165.1 Rhagoletis pomonella
CCCAACACGATATATCTCACCATCAATTGTTCACTGATTTCCATTGTTTGGTAACAGGCAACGCGGCAAAGTGGTACTGGCAGGTCCTTGAGGATAATGCTGACAATCAAGCATTTGATTACATTTCACGGAAGACCGAGCTTCTCACCCACTTTAAGACCGCGGAGTCTGATTACGAAATAATAAGGGAAATTATGGATCGAAAGCAGCAACCACAAGAAGGATTCGACGAATTGTATGGAGATACATAATCTAACGTTCAGGCTCAGAAAGAAGATACCCGAGAAAGAATTAGTGGGAATTATTAGGGGCAATTTAAAACCATATTTGGCCAACCTAACCTTTGCTGTGAAGATGGAATCATTGGCTGAATTGAAGTCTGAGTGTAGGCGGGCAGAACGACTAATAAAAGAAAATAGGAGCCGGTCGAAGGCGATCAGCGAGTTAAGTTACTGCGAAATACCGCTAGAAGTGGAGAGAGTAGACACAACATTGGTAGAGGCGATCGGCAATGCGAATGGGAGGGGTATTCCACATCAACCAACATCGAGTGGGCATAATAGACAGCATACAGCTCAAGTTAACGCACCGACGACCATGTCGACCAACAACCCGAAATCCACCATAAATAATTTCTGTCCGTCTCCTTTTCATTTAATGTTATGTTTTTCATGTCGTATGCCTGTGGATTACTATGTCAAAAACCCATCTGAGTCTAGTCGTTGTAAGTCCTCGTTCCACAATATGATTGACAAGCCATCCCAGGGAAACACTTCACTGGCGGAGATTGCCGGGGACTCCTGCCAGGAGAGGGAGCACCCGGAAACCAACCGCGAGTTAAAATTCTAGAAAGAAAAGGAGAAGAATGGAAGAGCAACAAAATTGGTATTAAATAAGCGTGAAGTAAAAAGTCTCCATCAAGGAAAGCTAGAATACGAAGTAGCAAGAAATAAAATATTCAATGAAGAAATATTTGCTAAGAAAGGAAACTGGAATTATAAAAAAATACAGAAGATGCGAGAAAAGAAAAAGTTTTATAAGATAATATACAGTAAAATAATATCTACAATTGTGACCATAAAGGGGGATAATCGGTTTTTCGCAAAGGCAAAGATTGGGGGTAAAGAAGTATTGGCGTTGTTAGACTCGGGGGCAGCAGCAAGCTGTATAGGGAAAGACGCAAACAAATTATTAGAAGGAAAAGAAGCGAACATCCTTAGCATATACGGCTAATGGGAGGGAAACTCAGGTGGAGGGTGTGATCACCTTACCTGTTATATGGAATGGGATGACCCGTAATTTAAAATTTTTAATTGTACCAGGATTACTGCAGGAGGTCTATTTAGGGGTAGACTTTTAGCAGGATTTTGACATGGATGTCGTAAGCAGGGGAGCGGTCCAACTCGACCGACCAACCTGTTCGAGGATGGCAGAACTCGTACCCGCCAATGGTGACCTGCCGTTTGATGCCGTGCAACATACGTTGACTATAGGGCAAAGTGCTGCGCTAGAAGGAGTGAAAGCACAATTTCCATCGTTCGCCGTACTGGGCTTGGGCATACAGATTTAGAACAGCATGTCATAGACGTAGTAGACGAGAATCTCCCAGTAAAACAGAGGCATTACCCGATATCTCCAGCGATACAAAAATTAATCTATGGAGAACTAGATAGGATGTTGAGTATGGGTGTAATAGAAGAGAGTAATAGTAGCTGGAATTCACCCGTATCGCTGGTAATCAAGGGCGCAAAAAATCGTCTTTGCTTAGACGCTAGAAAAGTCAATGACCGAACTATCAAAGATGCGTACCCGTTGCCACATTACGATGGAATCCTTAGTCGCCTTCAAAATACGAGATTTATTTCAGCAATTGATTTGAAAGACGCTTTTTGGCAAATTCCCCTAGAGACAAAGTCAAGAGAGAAAACAGCTTTTACCGTGCCAGGAAG
>NW_023458692.1:112660-124759 GCF_013731165.1 Rhagoletis pomonella
TAATGTATGTAGGTTTGGTTTGTATGTTTTATATGCATATGCATATAGGTATATATGTATGTATATACATATAACTCGCGCTTATACATCTCGGACATTTACACACACATACAAAGCCATCCCTAAACACAAATAACTATCTTCGAGCAAGTCCCATTGCAACATTTTAACAGAGGCTGTTTGATGCAGTATAAAAGAGTTTGACGCTGTCTGTTAATATGGCAGGCTTAATGATCGGGAATCGCTTAAAATTATATAAAGGAACGATAAAGTGAAAAAATTAAATTTTCACTGACATTGAATTTTTCATTTTGACTTCACAGTTTCATAGAACCAGAATAGGCCCCCAGGATTATATCATGACTTGGATTTCAGAGGAGAAATTTTGAATTCTTAACTACGTATTAGACTGTTCAGCTCGAAAAAGCATAAGTTCCAGCTAAACAAAAAAAACCTAATAATCCAAATATTGTGAAATTTATTGAGGGTAAAGTCTGCCCATAAGTTCGTGCCTTTTCCATATTTAAGAAAGTATTCCGCGATAACGGGCAATCATTTATTTCTGAAAATTTATCCGAATATTTGGTTATTTAATGCAACCAAAATATTTAAGTTACATTTTTAAGTAGGGATGTGCCGGGTATCCGGTAGATACCCGGAATCCGGCTTATCCGGCCTTTTTTCTGTTATCCGACTATCCGGCCGGATACTGGCTGAAATCTGGCCGGATTGCCGGATTTCGATTATAGAAGATTCCATTTAAAAATCTAGTTCAGAATTTATTGTATAATAAAATTAAATAGTATCTAATTAGTAATTAGAGTTAAAAATTTATACACTTTTCATTAGAAGCATTTCCGCGTTACCGGCCAAGAACCCATTTCTATTTTCAACATAAGGAGATACTTCATTGCCAGTGTAAACAATTTTGGAAATTCTTTGCAACTATAATAATAATAGATTGCTGCTTACACATTTGTTAGTGTTTGGCCGGGTTTCTTCTCCGATTTGTGGTGTGCGCATTTATGTTGTCACACAAGGGGAGGGACCTACAGTTTTACGCCGACTCCGAACGGCGATTGTATTTTTATGAGAAGCTGGTTTTATGGCAGAAATACTCTAGGAGGTTTGTCATTGCCACCTGAGGGGCAATCGTTATTAGAAAACAACTTTTGTTTTTGTTTTTTATCTTGGGTTGAACAGGGCTTGAACCCAGGCCCTGCGGAATGTTATACTTCACTGGAGCGTTTCTTGTGCGTACGGTTCAAATTGCAGCTCACAACGTCCGGATATTTATATCTACGTATCCTCTAGGTAGCAACCAAACACCCGTTTGGGAGCAAGCTAAAGTGAGAAGGCGCAAAACTTCGCGTGCGCTGGGTTTGGGTCCCGCCATATTAAAACCCCGTTCAATGTAAAATAACAAAAAACCTCGGATGAGACCCCTTCTTTTTGATGACGACCACGGCAAACGTATAAAGGACTAGGATTTAGGGGTATGCACCTGGAATATCCGGACCCTTATTGGGGAAGGTGCCTCTGCCCGGCTGGTTGATGTCCTCGGGAAGACAAAGGCTGACATCACCGCCGTCCACGAAATGCGATGGACGCGGCAAGGAAAAGTAAGTGTGAAGCCTTGCGAAGTCTAATACAGTTGCCAAGTAAAGGAGCGCAAATTCGGTGTTGAATTCCTGGTAGGAGAGAGACTCCGTCGCCGAGTACTGGCGTTCACCACGGTGGACGAACGTCTAGCCACAATCCGCATCAAAACGAGATTCTTCAACATCTCGCTCATCTGCGCCTATACCCCAACAGAAGAGAAGGACGAGGCGTCCAGGGATCTCTTCTATGAGCGCTTAGAGCGTACATATGAGCGCTGCCCGCGACACGATATTAAAATCGTGCTCGGCGATTTTAATGCCAAGGTGGGCAAGGAAGGGATTTTTGGCGCCACTGTCGGAAAACAGCCTCCACGACGAAACGTCCGATAAGGGACTAAGGCTGATCGACTTCCCAGGGGTCCGAAACATTGTAAAATGTAGTACTAGGTTCTAGCATAAGAACACCCACCAACCAGAAACCACGTTGTGATAGACGGCAGGCAAGTTTCCAGCGTTTTAGATGTACGTACACTCCGAGTGCCAAACATCGACTCGGACTACTATCTTGTTGTAGCCAAGATACGCACCCGCCTCTGTGCAGCAAAAAATGTGCAACAATGCAAGGAAAGCTTAACGTCGAAAAGCTGCAATGAACAGACGGCCAATTTATTCGCCACTCGACTCACACACCTGCTCTCTGAGAGCACTCTTCAACAATCCGACATAAGGGAGCAGTGGAACCACATTTCCCGATCATTAAGTACCGCCGCCGAAGAAGTAGTTGGATTTCAGTGAGCCCTAAAGAACTGGTACGCTGAGGTATTTCAAGAAGCCACAGAGAAAAAAAGACGCCGACCGTTATAGGAAACTGAAGAAGGACGCGATACGTATTTGCCGCAGAAAGAAGAGGGGTGCCAAAATACGTGAGTGCGAAGAGCTTGAAATGCTAGCCGACAGGAAAAACGCCCGAAAATTTTACCAGAGGGTTAGGCGACTTACTGAAGGTTTCAAGACCAGGGCGAACTCCTGTAAGAACAACAATGGCGACCTAGTGACCGATGTCCAGAATGTACTTAAATTATGGAGGGAACACTTTTCCACCCTACTGAATGGTAGCAGCGCTGTAATTTGTGGAGAAGACGAACTCAAGCCCCCAGTCGATAACGATGAAGTCGATGCTCCACCACCGGACTATGGCGAGGTACGAATAGCGATAGCGCTTGAAAAACAACAAAGCTTCCGGAGCTGACAGCCTGCCAGCTGAGCTATTAAAGTACGGTGGCGAGGAGTTGATAAGGTGCATGCATCAACTCATATGCAGAATATGGTCAGATGAACGCATGCCCGACGTCTGGAATTTAAGTGTGCTCTGCCCAATCTACAAGAAAGGCGATCCCGCCATTCGCGCCAACTACCGCGGGGTGAGCTTTCTAAGCATAGGTTATAAGGTCTTATCGAGTATATTGTGCGAAAGACTGAAGCCCACCGTCAACGAACTGATTGGACCTTATCAGTGTGCCTTAAGGCCTGGCAAATCCACCATAGATCAGGTATTTAGAATACGCCAAATCTTGGAAAAGACCAGCGAGAATAAGATCGACACACACCATCTATTTGTAGATTTCAAAGCCGCTTTCAACAGCACGAACAGAAGTTACCTTTATGCCGCGATGTCTGAATTTGGTATCCCCGCGAAACTAATATGGCTGTGTAAAATGACGTTGAGCAATATCACCAACTCCGTCAGAAAAGGGAAGGACCTCTCCGAAACGTTTGATACCAAACGAGGTTTCAGACTAGGTGACTCCTTCTCGTGTGATTTCTTTAATCTGATGTTGGAGAAGATAATAAGAGCCGCAGAACTGAACCGCACAGGCACAATACTTTGCAAGGGCGTGCAATTGCTGGCGTATGCCGACGACATCGATGTTATCGGTAAAAACAAGGGCTACGTCTGTTCTGCCTTCTTGGGATTGGATAGAGGAGCAAAGCGAATGTGTCTGGTGGTGAACGAGGACAAACCGACGTATCTCCTGTCATCGTTCAAATGGTCAGAGAATATGCGCCTTGCCACCCACGACACTGTTGACAGTTACAAGTTTGAAAAAGTAGACGACTTCGTTTATTTGGGAACCAGCATTAACACCAATAATAATGTCAGCCTTGAAAACCAACGGAAAATCACTTTTGCCAACAAGTGCTACTTTCGACTTAGTAGGCAATTGAGAAGTAAAGTCCTCTCTCGTCGTACAAAGGTCACACTCTATAAGTCACTCATCATGCCTGTGCTCGTGTATGGCGTGGAGGCATGGACAATGAAAACATCTGATGAAGCGGCTCTTGGAATATTCGAGAGAAAGATTCTGCGAAAGATTTAAGGACCTTTACGCGTTGGGGATGGCGAATACCGCAACGATTTAACGATGAGCTGTATGAGCTTTACAACGATATAGACATAGTGCAGCGAATTAAAATTCAGCCGCTCCGCTGGCTTGGCCATGCCGTTCGAATGGACAGAAACGAGGAAGAGGAAGGCCTCCTCTGCGTTGGAAAGCGCAGGTGGGGAAGGACGTGGCTTCACTTGACATTTCCAATTGGCGTCAGTTAGCACAGAAGAGAAATGACTGGCTTGCTGTTTTGGACTCGGCCAAAATCGCTTAGGCGGTTATAGCGCCAATAAATAGTAAGAAGAAGAATTCATTGGAGCCTTCATTTCTCAGCTAATGTGATAAATTTTTTTTTTTAGTAAAAGCTTGCAAAATTTGTAAGAAACTAGCTGAGCCCGATTTTTGAGTTCTTATTTGTTTATATTAAATTTTTTAGTGCAAAGTGCAGGAAAAGTGCCAATTTTGAGGAATATCGATTCTCCTGCTCCAGTTAAAAAATTGTACTTAGTAAAAACTAGTTGAAAACAATTGTAGGGTTCTCTCAAACGAAAAAAAATTTAAAAAAATAATTTGAAATATAAAAAAAACTAGCAGACCCGGCGAACTTCGTCCCGCCCAAAATTAATTTTTTGTATTGAAACATTTTGATCCAGCATTTTCACCAACAGTTCACGTTCATGATTTGCATGACGCATTTATCTTCTAATATTATGGATGGTTGTCAGAAGACATATTTCAATTGCCATCTTAAATAACCTAGCAAAAGACATTGTTTTTCATATCGGACACCAAATTTGGTGTCACACTTTTGATTGTCTTTTTTTTCTTCGGAGATATGATTTGTCAAAGTTTGCATTTTTTCTTGATTTTGACTAAATCATGTACTTCTTCAAATCGTCATATCTCGGGTTCTGTTCATCGTAGAGACTTCATTTTAAAGCTATTCTGGCGAAATCCACAATAAAGTCAAAATTTTTGAAGTTTGGTTTTAATATATCCACGCCCATTTCTAGAATATTCTTGGATTGAAAAGGCTGTTGAACAAATGTTGTTATCGAAGCGATATTCTGCCGAAATCTACAATGAAATCTGCGTTTTGCTATATTTTGTTCTGCAATTATCACGCCCATTTCTAGGGGTTTCTCGCCTTACAAAAAAAATCTTGCCGTACAAATATTATATATGGATAGGTATTCTATCGGAATCCGCAATAAAAGTTTAATAATAATAATAGATTGGCGCTCACACATATGTTAGTGTTTGGCCGAGCTTCTCCTCCGACTTGTGGCGTACGCCTTGATATTGTCACACAAGGCGAAGGGACCTACAGTTTTACGCCGACTCCGAACGGCGATTCTATTTTTATGAGAAGCTGTTTTTCATGGCAGAAATACAATCGGAGGTTTGCCATTGCCTGCCGACGGACGACCGCTGTTAAGAAAAAACCTTTTTTCTATATTTTTGCGATGTTGCTTTGACCAGGGTTTGAACCCGGGTCCTGCGGAGTGGAAGCGCGCACTGCTTACCACTACACAACAAGTTTAATTTTTGCAAAAACCCGATGCTTAACATCTTGCTAAATATATCTCAACATAAGTTTTCGAAAAAAATTTAAAAAAAAATTTTGATTTTCTTAAAAGAAACCATCTCGTCATAAGGAAAAAATATTTTAAAAATAGGAATGGCATTCGGTGCGTCTCGGGAAGTAGGGGACGACGGGAAGAATACCCTCTGAAAGGCCCACCCCTTGGCAGTAAGGATAAAGAAAGCTGCGGCTATGGCCAAGGCGAGTACTCAGAATCCTTTGGTCTCTAACTCTGCGCCCGAAATGACTACGGGGAAGCGGGACAGAACGGGTGATGACTCATCTGTTCTGGAACTCTCTTCCGTTGCCAACCAGGGGTCTGTGCGAGCAGATGGCAAGAGTCACGAGGCAAAGAAGATGAAAGTCTCAGGAACGGAATCGGACATTCCTTCACGCTCGATCCAAATGCCTGCATGCCAACCTCATGCAAATAAGGTTGTTGAAGGACCCCGAGCGTCGGGTGAGACTCAACCTTGCCTCTCTGCGTCATTCGCAATATTGGCTGCGGAAGCAATGATGGTTGAGATATATTCCGACAAAGGGAAGGTTCTTTGTCCAAAGGGCAAAGAGACTTTCTCGACAGCTACTTATTTATGGAAGGCCATAAGTGAATCGACAGACGAACTAAAATTCGAAGGGATGCGCGTGGAGGATAGTGTCGTAAAGATACAATGGTCTAAAGAGCTTTCACGAGAGTGGCTGACCAAAATATATTCGGGATACCAGCCTGCGAAAACTGCAAATTCATCCTAAAAGTTGGAAGCAGTTGCTGAATGGTGAGAGCCACTGCTTGGATACCGGGGCCCTCTCGGAAACCATGCGAGGTTCTAAGACAGGTAAGCAGGCAGAACGTGGGACTGAATAGAAGCCAATGGCCTATTGATTCATACACCAGGACCGACTTCCAGCGATGGAGAAGTCTTTCCTGGTGGTGGGCATAGACGAAGGCTCGTTGGAAGTTCTT
Source organism: Rhagoletis pomonella (assembly GCF_013731165.1). Classification (NCBI taxonomy): domain Eukaryota; kingdom Metazoa; phylum Arthropoda; class Insecta; order Diptera; family Tephritidae; genus Rhagoletis; species Rhagoletis pomonella. The sequence continues at coordinate 119,198 of NW_023458692.1, forward strand.
CGAACTAAATGCGGGTATCGCCCTCACCTACACCTGGGACGAATACATTTTCGTGTCCGGGATAAGGAAGGACAAACAGGTAAGAAGTAATTAATGCTTTTATCTTCTCTAGGTATGACTGAAATTATTTTTACACAAATTAGTTTGCAGCATAGCAAACCGTCTACTGCCCTATTATGCAGTAGGCATGCAAAACTGCGTACAAATCCCCAAATAATCCTAATTCAGAATCCTTGGGTATGCCGCGGGCGTATCTGTGGTCTTCGAGGGATTTCCTGGGTTTATGTCCTTCAATTTAGAGGGACAGTAAGGCCGCGCGCGTGCCTTGTAGTGGCGCGTTCGGTCAAATGCACGATGCTTAGAGCGTTCTGCTCCCAAGATGTCGTTGCGATAAAAATTGGGTACTGTACGGACGGGAAAAGCGCCGAAGCCATCGTAGTCTCCGCTTACCTGCCATACGATTCCATAGTCCCTCCTCCTTCGAGGGAGATTATGGACATCGTGCAGTACGCCGAGTCAAATGGTATGGGCCTAATATTGGGTTGTGACGCGAACTCACAAAACACTATATGGGGTAGCACGAAATGCAACTTCCGTGGGAACAAGCTATTACACAACATTCTGTCCTCTGAATTGGTAATACAGAATATGGGTAACAAACCTACTTTTGTCACCAGAAGAAGACAAAAAGTGATAGATCTAACCTTAGCCAATGTAGTTATGGCGGATAATATCAAAGGATGGTTGGTCTTAGATGACGAATCTCTATCAGATCACGATTCATCGAATTTCGGCTAGGAACTGACACTTGTCAAGTGTCAAAAAGTCGGAATCCTCGAAAGGCGGACTGGGAAAAGTTTGGGTTGTTCCTAAAACGAGAATACCATATCTCCCTAAACTCAATAACATTAAATCAATTGAAGGGGCAACCCGCGAGGTAACGAGTACTTTGATTGGTTGTTTTGAGGAAGTATGTCCGCTAAGAATCAGCAGGCAGGGAAAAGCGGTCCCATGGTGGACCGCTGAACTCACCAAACTTCGAAAAAGGTCTAGGAGACCTCTGAATAGGGCTTTAAAAACCCGAAAAGGGGAGGACTGGTCCGAATATTATATCGTGCAGAAGGAATATAAGAGGCAAATTCGCAAGTCAAAATTGAACTCTTTTAAAGACTTCTGCAGTGGTATCGATAACATGAAAGAGTCTGCCAGGCTGTGTAAGGTACTTCAACAGGATCTGACGGTTAGACTTGATTCTCTTAGAAAATCTGGTGGAACTTATTCCACGGCGCTGCTAGAGACATACAAAACTCTCCTGGAAACTCACTTTCCGGGTAGCAGGATAATTCCTGACGCAGGCAGAGATATGGTCGAGGATAGCGTGTCGGGAAGAGCCACCAGACTAAACTGGTACATATCATCACGGGTGGTGACTAAGGAGTCAGTGAGGTTTTCCTTAGCCTCTTTTGACGACTTTAAGTCCCGGGGCCCATATGGTGTGTATCCGAAAATGCTAAAGATGCTAAATTATGGGAGAGACAGGCTTGTAGGGGCTTTAATAAGGGACTTTAGGGCCTGTCTGGCATTTAGCCCACTCTTTGGAGAAAAGTCAGGGGAGTCTTCATTCCCAAACTTGGTAAGCATACCAAAGCGGAAAATCCTGTGAATCAGCGCTACTTGACCTTGTAACAAAGATCGAGGTGGGGCTGGAAGCAGGTGAGTACGCAATGGGAGTCTTCGCTGATATTGAGGGGGCGTTTGACAATGCTACTTTTGACTCCATGTGCTCTGCGGCCAGAAGACATGGTGTGAATGAAACCATCATAAGGTGGATTCACTTCATGCTATCTAGGAGTTGCTAACCGTGGGGGATAAAGCTAGCCCTTGTACCATAGCAGAAGTTGGGAGAGGATGCCCTCATGGCGGGGTGATCTCACCTCTATTGTGGTATTTGGTAGTGGACTCCCTACTAACGGAAATGCAAGACTTCGTTCACATCCAAGCTTACGCGGATGATGTCTCTCTCATGGAGGTTTATGTTAAGCCACAGAGAATCCTAAATTAAATTGATGAATGGTGCACTTTGCAGGGTTTTGCTGTCAATCCCAGCAAGACAACCCTAGTCCTGTTTACGCGGAAAAGAAAATTGGAAATATCTAGGGGTAACTCTACTCTACTCTAAAGCTGACATGGAAAACTCACGTCGAGCTGAAGGTAAATCGAGCGCTGAAAGTTTCGGACAGTGTCGAAGAACCTATAGTAAGACCTGGGGTCTGAGACCGGCTATGGTATTTTGGATATACATAGCTTTAGTCAGGCCAATGGTCACGTATTCTGCTGTAGTATGGTGGTGCAGAACCATGGTCAAAACCACGGTTTCCGTGCTAAACAGGCTACAAAGGAGTGTGCGTATAGGCATTACGGGCGCCATGAGGACAACGTTAGAACCGGCTCCTAATGCTTTGTTGAATTTGTCGCCTATAGATTTAGCGATCCAAGAGGTGGCAATGAAAAGGATGTGTCGGCTGGACTCTTTTGGTCTGTGGCACGGCGATCGGAGCTCTGGGCACAGAGAGTTGCTCAGAAGGTTGTCAGAGCAATATCCTTTGTTTTTGGATCCAAATGACAAACTGCGGTGCGGTGCGGACAGCCAAGCTGCTCTAAAGGCCCTGAAAACCGCTCGCACCTCTTCAAAGTTAGTCCAGGAATGTAAGTTGGGGCTGAACTCCGTTACAAGATGGAATGAGCTTGAACTTGTGTGGGTGCCAGGATACTACGGTGTTCAAGGTAACGAACTGGCTGATAAATTGGCGAACTGCGGTTCTCTGGAGCGCCCAACTGGACCGGAGCCAATTGTAGGGCCAAGCATAGCGGGAACGATCCGGTGCATCAAAGATCTCATAAGCAAAACTCATGAGAACCGTTGGTGCACTATTGACACCCGCAAAATAACCAAGTGTTTCCTGAAAAGGCCTCACAGGGTGGTAGCCCTGGTAGAACTGCTTACGGGGCACAATCCATTGGGACGACATATGGTCACCATAGGCATCATCGACGATCCACTGTGTACATCGTGTTTGGAGGACGAGGATAGTACAGAACATTTTCTCTGCCCCTGTCCGGCCTTCTCCAGACTCAGATGGTACATTTTTAGGTCGGATGTACTGAGAATGGACGACGTACATTCTCTTTCCCTCAACAAATTGCTAAAATTCATAAAGGAGTCTGGTAAGTTTGCAGAGGAGTAATGAATTCCCACTCCCACATACATATCCCTTTCCTCTAAATCATGTTTCTTGGCCTTAAGTACAATGGGCAATACTGCTTGAGTGCTTGGAAAAATTTGGTTTTGGTTTTTCCGGCCCCCCACATTTCCATTCCATTCCATACATACATTCATAAATATGTATTAAATATATGCATTGAAATTCGTCAATTTTAGTTTCTTCGTATAATAAAGGAAAACAAATATTTAGTTCAATGTTATCATATTAGTTAGTTTTTATTTAGAACAGTGGGTTTTGGATGTACATATTCTAAAATGGAGACAAGAGCCACAATAAATATTTTTTAGGAAATGAGGACCGCGGGCGTTATTGCCATATCGAAAGGGAAATAATGCCCACCGGCAAAAGGCAATAACGCCCGCGGGCTTAATTACTTTTTCGAAAAGGCAATAACGCCCGCGTGCTTTATTTCTTTTTTTTAAGAAATAAAGCCTTTGGGCGTTATTTCCGCGGGCCTTATTGCACCCCAACGTTTCGGAGTAGTAGTGTTCGCCTCTGTCTAGCCCTTTGAAATTTTTTGCTGGGCTATGTGTTACATCTTCCCAAATTTTCTATATTTGTACTTTTTAGCCTAAATAGCATATATGTGAAGTTTTATGGTCGTAGGTTAACGATAACCCGTGCCGACTTTTAGTTGAAGTTTTAGTTAATGACTTGAACTAAGGCTGCCAAATCGTCCATGAAAACTTTGGAAATGCAATAAATTCGAAATGTTTCCCATATCTGAACGCATTTCTAGTAAATCTGCATCTTTAAATTTTTAATAGGACGACATGACTTCTCCCAAGGACATCGAAAAAATTAATTAATCGAAAAGTATAGCGGCTTTTTAACGGTGTATTACAAGGCTGCAAAACGATATGTTTTCTAGTCGAATAATTTGTGTATGTCCTGAAGCATTGCAATTGTAGAACATTTTTTAATAGGTGGGAAAGGGCGTATGATGAACATTAAATTATTAAATTCAACTTGTATTACAAATTTTTTTCCTCATTTAAAAAACTACCTTTCATATTAAATAATCAAAATAAATCGTTTTAGCCTTTGACATGTCCTCTCGGGTTGATATAATGGTTGTACTTCCGTATGACATAAAAAAAACTTTAGCCCAGTAAAATTAGATAAATTTGGTAGGAAATTTTAAAAAAATTTGTAAAAGCTATTTTTTGATGCAGTTTACTTCTATTTGACACGTAGATCATGGATCCATAGTCTGGCCCCTAAATTTCACTTGGAAATATTCCGCCGTCTTGGATTTAAGTTTTTTGGGTTTTTTGCGATTTGCAAGATTATTTTGCATTTTTCGTAAAAAATGTTTAAATACAAATATGTAGAGAATTTCATTTCCCACATTTGTTATATAGAAGTTTTTATAAAAATATCATTTTTTATTGCAAAAAATTAGCAAAAACTGTGAAAAAATTTTACATTGTCACGGTTTTCGCCATTTTTTGACAATTTCTGTTGAAAATACATAGCATTTTGAAATTACAAAGTTGTAGAGAATTTCATTCTTCACAACTTTTATACCCAGATTTTTTTGTACGGCGCTTAGATCACTGTCGAGAACGTGCCAAACATAGCGATTAGCCCAGTAAAATTAGATAAATTTGGTAGGAAAAAAATAAAAAAATTGTAACAGCGATTTCTTTATGCGCCGTAAAACTCATTTCAAACCACCGCTGAAATAGAGTTTTTCGGCGCGTTTTTTTTTATCGTGGTTTGCCCAGTAGGCCTAATCCACGGGCATTGTTTTTTGCTTTTTAATGAAAGCAGGTGAAGGTGTGGAAATAAGTTTTACGGCGCATCCCGTACAATCGCTATGTTTTTCGCGTTCCCGACCGTGATCTAAGCGTCGTACAAAACAAATGTGGGTACACAAGTTGTGGAGAATGAAATTCTCTACATCTTTGGAATTCCAATATGCTATATATTTTCAACAGAAATTGTCCAAAAATGGCGAAAACCGTGACAATGTAAATTTTTTTCGCAGTTTTTGCTAATTTTTTACAATAAAAACTGCTATTTAAAAAAAACCATCTGTATAATAAATTAAATTCTCTACATATTTGTATTTAACCATATTTTACGAAAAATGCATAATAAGCCTGCAAATCGCAAAAAAAACAAAAGAAATTTTAAATCTAAGATGGCGGAATATTGCCAAATGAAATTTAGGGGCAAGTCTGTGGATCCTTGATCTACGTGTCAAATAGAAGTAAACTGCATCAAAACATCGCTGTTACAAATTTTTTTTTGTTTTTTTCCTACCAAATTT
>NW_023458692.1:124859-125988 GCF_013731165.1 Rhagoletis pomonella
AACGTGCCAAACATAGCGATTAGCCCAGTAAAATTAGATAAATTTAGTAGGAAAAAAATAAAAAATTTTTAACACGATTTCTTGATAGAAGTAAACTATTTGACACGTAGATCATGGATCTACAGTCTTGCCGCTTAATTTCATTCCGCCATCTTAGATTTAATTTCTTTTTTGTTTTGTGCGATTTGCAGGCTTATTTTGCATTTTTCGTAAAAAATGGTTAAATACAAATATGTAGAGAACTTAATTTCCCACATTTGTTACATAGAAGGTTTTTTAAAAACAGCATTTTTTATTGCAAAAAATTAGCAAAAACTGCGAAAAAATTTTACATTGTAACGGTTTTCGCCATTTTTTGACAATTTCTGTTGAAAATACATAGCATATTGAAATTCCAAAGATGTAGATAATTTCATTCTCCACAACCTTTGTAGCTACATTTGTTTTGTACGACGCTTAGATCACAGCCGGGAACGCGATAAACATAGCGATGTACGGGATGCGCCGTAAAACTCATTTCAAACCACCGCTGAAATAGAGTTTTTCGGCGCGTTTTTTTTTTATCGTGGTTTGCCCAGTAGGCCTAATCCACGGGCATTGTTTTTTGCTTTTTAATGAAAGCAGGTGAAGGTGTGGAAATAAGTTTTACGGCGCATCCCGTATAATCGCTATGTTTTTCGCGTTCCCGACCGTGATCTAAGCGTCGTACAAAACAAATGTGGGTACAAAAGTTGTGGAGAATGAAATTCTCTACATCTTTGGAATTCCAATATGCTATATATTTTCAACAGAAATTGTCCAAAAATGGCGAAAACCGTGACAATGTAAATTTTTTTCGCAGTTTTTGCTAATTTTTTACAATAAAAACTGCTATTTAAAAAAAACCATCTATATAATAAATTAAATTCTTTACATATTTGTATTTAACCATTTTTTACGAAAAATTCATAATAAGCCTGCAAATCGCAAAAAAAAAAACAAAAGAAATTTTAAATCTAAGATGGCGGAATGTTGCCAAATGAAATTTAGGGGCAAGACTGTGGATCCATGATCTACGTGTCAAATAGAAGTAAACTGCATCGAAACATCGCTGTTACAAATTTTTTTTTGTTTTTTTCCTACCAAATTT
>NW_023458692.1:126088-135892 GCF_013731165.1 Rhagoletis pomonella
AAACATCGCTGTTACAAATTTTTTTTTGTTTTTTTCCTACCAAATTTATCTATTTTTAGTGGGCTAATCGCTATGTTTGGCACGTTCTCGGCCGTGATCTGAGCGCCGTACAAATAAAATGTTGGTACAAAAGTTTTGGAGAATGAAACTCTCTACATCTTTGGAATTTCAATATGCTATGTATTTTCAACAGAAATGGTCAAAAAATGGCGAAAACCGTGACAATGTAAAATTTTTTCACAGTTTTTGCAAATTTTTTACAATAAAAAATGCTATTTTTAAAAAGCCTTGTATAAAATAAATGTGGGAAATGAAATTCTCTACATGTTTGTATTAAGCCATTTTTTACGAAAAATTCAAAATAAGCCTGCAAATCGCAAAAACAAAAAAAAAAAACTTAAATCCAAGATGACGGAATGTTGCCAAATGAAATTTAGGGGCAAGACTGTGGATCCATGATCTACGTGTAAAATAGAAGTAAACTGCATCAAAAAATTGCTGTTACAAATTTTTTTCAAGAAAAAGTCTAATTTTACTGGGCTATTAACTAAACAAAATTTTCATATCGTACTGATTTACAACAGTTGAACAGCCTGAAGGGACATATTAAATAAGAAAGCATATGATTTGGTTTATTTAATATTTTGTAAGGCATTTTTTAAGAAAAAGGAATTTAGTAGAAAAGTTGAATTTAATAATTTTGTATTCATCATACGCCCTGTCACACCAATTAAAAAATGTGCAGAATTGCACGTTTTCAGGAGATACACAAATTTTTCTACTAGAAAAGATACATATGTATCTTTGTAATTAACAAAACTTTAGGAGTTCAGCAAAAATTACTTTTGGCAGCAAAATATCTCCGTTGTTGTGTATTTAAGCAGTTGTAACTTTTATCCGACATTACTTTTAATTTTCCCAATACTAATTATTAAAAAAGTTTTTTATTAAATTTCTGGATCATGAAATTAATTAATGGAAATAGTGGATTTGAAGGGGTGTAATACAAAACTATATGTTTTTTAGTCGAATAATTTGTGCATGTCCTGAAAATTTGCAATTTTAGACCATTTTTTAATTAAATTTATATATTTAACTTTTATAACAAATGCTTTTCCTTCTTCAAAAAAATGCATTTCATAATATTAAATAAACAAAATAAAGTGTTTTAGTGTTTGACATGTCCTCTCGGGTTAATTAAAGAATAAATGTGGCAGTATTAGTTAGAAAATTTTAAAAATATCCTTTGAAATTTGTATCCTTTAGTATCCTTATATATATTAATAAGATTTAAATTAAACTAAGATTCTTCAAAACTCATTCAAAATTAAAAATCTTGAAGGATAATATTTTTAAAGGACACTTTTGACATGTTCCAAAAGGATAATTGAAAACAAAAGTCATAGCTAATCTTTTTTTCGAATGCTTCTTTCATTTGATACCCATATATCTATATTTTGTGTAAACTTTTGGAAATATATTATAATTTATGGTCCTTTGGAAAAAATCCTGACTACCAGGTAAAAAAAACCAAAAACGCAGATTTACTAAATATTATGTCCTAATACTGTAGGGAGTATAGTAATACCGTATTATAAAGAAGTAAAATGAGTAAATTAGCAAAACACGCGAACTGCAACAAGCTTATTCTGTTAAGTTTGACTGCAAGTCGGCACGGGTTGCCGTGGTTAGAATTGCATAAAATTGTATTCGGATATTTTTTAAGATAACACCAATGAAATGAGGGGGTATGCGTCAAAAAAAACAATGTTGGTTTTTTGGGACAGTCTAATAAGTATGTATGTATTGTATTTCATCAGACTTTACTTATATTCTCTTTCAACTTACGCACATGCATATATGTATGTACATTAGGGTGGTCCTTAAAAAATCAAATGAAGGATTTTTTCAGTCTCACCCCTTTAATCGGTAACACCACTGTCTTAGATATATAAATTTTGGTCCCCATTGGAGATGGGTAAGGCATGTCGCACAAAGGGCAAAGTTCAGATTCCTCTATGGAGACTCAAAAATTTAAATTAATTTTTTTCCATGTAATATCCAAAATCAATGCTACCATAATCGAAAGTATAACATATAAATTTTGGTTCCGATTGGAGTCGATTAAGGCATGTCCCAAAGGGGTCAAAGACCAGATGCCTCTAAGGACTCAAGAAATTAAAAATATGTTTCTTTCATTTAATGCCCAAAATCGATACTATTAAAGTCGAGGACATCACATATGAATTTTAGTCCCGATTGAAGTCGGTTAAGACGTCGTCATAGGGTAATTTGAACTTTGACTGCTGTGCGGCACGCCTTAACCGACTTCAGTCGAGACCAATATTTATATGTTATATCTTCGGCAATGAAAGCATCGATTAATACCAAAAATCTACGAAAAAAAAATGCATTTTAATTTTTTGAGTCTCCATAGAGGAATCTGAACTTTGCCTCCTGTGCGACACGTCTTAGCCGTCTCCAATCGGGACCAACATTTATATGTGATATCTTTGACTATAGTAGCATTGACGTAGGGGTTGCAGCTTAGGAAATCTGATGTAAAAGTCTGCTTCCTACATTTAAGGACCACCCTAATGTACATACATACGAGCACCAACTAATTTCATTTAAAGAAATAGCGTTTCGTTCATTTCCGATGTAGCGTATGTAGTGCATATTTTTAGGCGCAATATTTAACTACCTCCGGCGATTCGACATCTACCTCTAGTCTTTAATTGTATGTTCTTTGATATGATACCTACCGACGAGGTTGATGTCTAGACGTTTTTATAGGAACTTTGATTATAGCAAAGGTGTCTGGACAAACAACATTGTAAGTTGATAAAAGCGTTGTACTAAAAAGCATATGTGTGCAGTGCACAGTAACTAATATTGTGATATCGACAGAAAAAAACATCGATATTTTCGATGTCCATATATCAGATTAAAAGAATCTATGTCGAAAACATCGACGAGAAACATCGATAAACATCGACGCTTTCAATATTTTGAAAAAAAAAAATCTAGAAAATAATAATTATAAGCTTTCTTTCGTGTAAGATCCTGTAAAAATGTCAAACAGCATAATTACTCTCTGAAGTGAGAGTAAAAAGTGAGTAACAACAACAAGTACGGGAACAAAAAAAGCGTTTTTCCTCTAAAAACGTCAACCAGTGATCGCTTGACACTTTTCATGTCATTACCAGAAGAATAAGTTTTTGCAATTTCATTCTCTACATAACTCCCCAAAAATCGCTCTGATTTACAGGATTTTGGAGTACGGTATCATTTCTCCTGTAACTTCCTGAAAGTTCGTGTAAAAACCTGTTAAGTTCAAGCAAAATATTTCTCACAAGAAAAACTGCTGGAACGCAAAAAAAACATTTTTTATGCAAGTGTATAAATGTCAAATGATGGTTTTCAGAAAATATGTCGTTGTGAAGTGCACAGATGGGTTTTCGTAATTAAGAAGAAAAAAAATTAATTCTATGTTTCGTCTGATCGTAACTGAAACCGGACCCTCTTCACAGCAACCAGTTGTATCAAGCGTCTAGGCACACTCAGCTACAGCCTACATTTAAATGTGTTTTCAAATGTTGAGTTTGAATCAACATCACAGCGCGCGATTAGTGCATTCCCTGCAGCAATTCAGACTCACCCTAGGTTAGCCCTCAGATAGTCCCTATTGTTACCAGCACTAGTCCCTCATAATTCCCCTGCCAATGGTTTCAACTGCCATTTTTAGCATTGGCGTGTCATTGGAAAACGACCGGTCCAATGAACACTGACCGTAAGATAGTCCTGGACTAGTCCAATTTTGGAGATTTTTTTCGTTGGAGTAAGATCGCGTTCTGCACTTCGCAGATGCTTTTTCATAATTCGGAAACAGAAAAAAAAAAAAAAAATGTATCGTTTTATAACCGTGTTGCTTCTGACGGCATTTGAACCCGGACCCTCCTGAAAGCTAACAAATAGTGGCAAGCATCTCTGCGCACTAGCTACAGCCACGCATGTAAATGTGCGTTCAAATGTTCACTTTGCATCAAAGCCAGACCAAGCGATTGGGACATTTACAGGGTGGTGTTCTTAAAATTTTTTTATTGAATTGCAAGACAACACCACCCTGTCACTGCCAAACTGTACTTTTCGTCTATCTCTAGGCTGGTTCCTTGGGAACTGGTCGAAGGCTGACATTTTCGATGTAAGCAAATGTCCAATTCTGGCCAGTCAAATTTTAACCAGTGAAGTACTAGTCCTTAACGGAAAATTGGCCGCCTTATTGCTGCAGGGCATGTACATGTATGTGTGTATGTGTGTATGTGTTGTGACCGCTGTGCATGTTTTGTATACATCTGCTTTCTTACCCTGCAGCAAATCAAACTGGTTCCGAACTTGCGCTGTGCTAGCCTGAAAAGGGACGGTACTGGTTCTTCGTATATCCCAACTCAATGCTTTCAACTGTCCTACGAAGTAACAATTGTCGCCCTCTGCAGAACTTTTGAACTTGTTCTGAGCTGACTCTGGCTTAGAAGGTTCTGAGACAGTTCATATACCAACAGTTCCTATATAGTTCAAAAAGGGTCATCTTCAGGCTCTAACAAATGTGGTTAGTTTTCTGCTGGTTCCAAGAAGTATAGTATAGAGCCTTTTCTTCAAATACTGTAATTAAATAAGCACGCATACAATTTTGCAAATAAAAAGTACTTCATTTTATGATTAATTCGCTATTTGTTTTGCACTTATTTATTTTTTGAGGCAAACTGCACTTTAAAATTAAGAACATTAAGTGTCATTTATTCATTCATTTTCTAAAACGGTTATTCTTAAAAATAATTTATATATGTTACGTATAAAGGGCATTTCTGTGATAATAATAATAATAGATTGGCGCTTTCACATATGTTAGTGTTTGGCCGAGCTTCTCCTCCGATTTGTGGCGTGCGCGTTTGATGTTGTCACACAAAGCAGAGGGACCTACAGTTTTACGCCGACTCCGAACGGTGATTGTATTTTTATGAGAAGCTGTTTTTCATGGCATAAATACACTCGGAGGTTTGCCATTGCCTGCCGAGGGACGACCGCTGTTAAGAAAAAACCTTTTTTCTATATTTTTTGCGATGTTGCTTTGACCAGGCTTTGAACCCAGACGTTGCGAAGTGGAAGCGCGCACTGCTTACCACTACACCACAGCGGCCGACTTGTAATTAAAAATCTAGGTAGGTGTTCTGCATTAAATGCATTAAAACTTGGAAAAAGGCAAAATGTGCTTTGAAAAAAAGGCTAAAAGGCATCAATTTTTTAATTTTGTTATGTACTTCCTTTATGTACAATGCGCATGTCCAATTAAAGATATTAAAGAATACATACAGTGATCAAGAAATTATAGCCGAACCACTTTTTGCCAAGTTTTAACGTATTATTTTCGTTGTTATTTAATTTTGGTTTTTTTTTTTTTTAAATATAGTTCATTCTAAAAAAAAAACCGCTTGAATTCAAGTTTCCGAATTTGTGCAATATTAAAAAAAAAACAAGTAACAAAGTCTAAGTTCTGGCGGAGCCGAACATTAAATACCCGGCGCAATTATTAAATATATGTTTTCCACTTTTCCGAAAGCTACCGCTACACGATAAGCCGGGGTGTATAAAATTTAAGTAAATTAGCGTTTAAATTTCGAAATATTGCAGTTTCAAGCATTTCTGAAATATACCGTTATATGAAAAGCGGTCGTAATTTTAGTCCGATTTCAATAATTTTCAACGCTTTGCTTTTATGTGGCAAGCACAATAACCATACCGAGTTTGGTTCAAATTGCTAGAACGGTTAGCGAGATACATATATGTGATCATAAGTGGGCGGTGCCACGCCCATTTTCCAAAATTGTATCATAAGCGTATTTCTTGGTAAAAAATGTTTGCAACCATCAATTTTGAATAAAGTAGCTTTAATTTTTACTGATTTATCGAGGATTTCGTATTTTTCTAAATTACCGTTATATGGGATGTGGGCGTGGTTATTGTCCGATTTTAAAAATTTTCGGCCATTTGGTATGTTGTAGTAGGACCAACAACTGTGCCACGTTTGGAAGAAATTGGTGCAGCGGTTACCAAGATATACACATGTAACCATAAGTAGGCGTGGCTACGCCCATTTGTCAAAATTTTTCAATATTCTTATTTTTCGTCTAAAACTCATTGTAAATATCAATTTTGAGTGAATTATCTTCATTAGTTACTAAAATATCGCACTTTTCGTATTTCTGAAAATTACCGTTATATATATAGGCGTGGTTATTGTCCGATTTCGCCCATTTTCAATACCATCCGTCCTATGCCCAAAAGAAGTCCACGTACCAAGTTTCGTTAAGATATCTCAATTTTTACTCGAGTTATCGTGTGCACAGACGGACGGACGGACGGACGGACGGACGGACGGACGGACAGACAGTCACCGCTTAATCGATTTCTCTTTTCATTCTGATCACTTATGTATACATTTCTCTATATCTATCTCGATTCGTTTTGCCTGTTACAAACAACCGTTATGTGAACAAAGTTATAATACCCTTGTGCACAAGTGCGCTCGGGTATAAAAATGCAACAAACTTTCGTACAAATTTCGATCTTTTTCAAAAATTCTAAAAAATAAATCGTAGTTTTTAGCCATTTGAAACTTGTATTTTATTCTATTTACTAGAAATCAATGGGCTACAAAACTGCATACTCAGAATCTAATAAAAAAATCGAAGTTTTTACGAGAATTTGTTGAATTATTTTTTTTAATTGCATACATTTTTAAGGCAGTGGCACTCGATTGGTTCATTTGTACAGATTGGTACAGTTTTATATCCGGCTATTGGTACAAAACATAAAAAGGGAAATTTTTCTTTTTGTAGTCAAAATAGTTTCTTAAAGGATTTTTTGGAAAATATCCCCTCTGATAACAGAACAGTTTAAGCTTAAAAAATCTACACTGCCGGAACAAAGTATTGGCACAGCAAATTTTTCACAATATATGCAACAAAATTTTATTCTAATATTTTTCCGCTAATTTCGTATAAAAATATGGTCCATTCTAGAACAAAAACAAAATTCAGTGAATTTTCATGAAAATTTTCAACTTTTAAATCAGATTTTTTGAGTATGCAGATTTGTGGCCCAACCAATTTTATTATAATAATGTGCAAGTTTTAAGTAGCTCGGAATTACTGTTGATTTTTGGTAATTTTTTTTTCACGTAGTCTCTTCCAAACAAAAAATTTTTTTCGAAAATACTTTATATGGAAAAAATGCAAAACACCTTCAACAAAAAAAAAAATCTCAAAAATCAACGCGATTTTTGACTAAGTCCGAACTTGCATTTTTTTGCTAGAATTTAATGGGCTGCAAAACTGCATACTCATTTGATTAAAAAGTTGAAAATTTTGATGAAAATTTGCTGAATTTTCGCGAGTTTTGCACAAAGTTTAGGAATTATATTTTTATGTTTTTTGTTGTTGAATAAACCATATATTTATACAAAATTGGCGGGAAAATATTAGAATAAAAATTGTTGCATATATTGTGAAAAAATTGCTGTTCCAATACTTTGTTCCGGCAGTGTACATAAAACTATTAAAAAATTGTATCAACGGAATCATAATAATGAGATTTTTGATGCTGTTTTTTAGCTTTTTTCAAAGATTTATTTAAGAAAAACTTGAAAACCTGCTCCAAAACTTTACCGATATAGACTTATAAGGTATCACAGGTATCATTTTCTCACCCTTTTTGTTTCTTTGCAAAACAAACTCATTCACGTCCCAATTTTTTTTATTCAATACCATCACATCGTAATTCAATATGGAATAACACTCGTTTATCTTACCACCCTTTTTCATATTTTGAGTGAGCTTATTCGCAAAGAAATTAAAAGGGTGAGAAAATGATACCTCATAAGTCTAAATGGTAAGGTTTTGGCTGAGTTATTTAAGTTTTTCTTAAACCAGTCTTAGAAAAAAGGACAAAAACAGCATCAAAAATCTCATTATTAGATTCCGTGGATTTTTTTTTTTTATATTTTTATGAAAACTTTTTAAGCTTAAACTACTCAGTCATCTGAGGAAATTTTATCAAAAAATATTAAAAAAAACTGTGGTGCAGTCTACTGTACATAAGTTGGCTATGATTACTCGGCCGTGCTATCATAGTAGCACAATGCCGCTAAGTACGTTTTAAAAATTTCAGGCAATAGTCTCATGCGATTATCGATTATATTTTTTGTTGTTTGTGTGAAATATTTTACTTTTATCAGTATTTTTCTTTTAATCAAAATATGTTGAAATAAAAGTGAAAAAAAAAAAATTTTCCCAGAACCCCCCCTCCCCCCGAAAAAAAATCTTGGCTACGGCCCTGTATTGAATGCTTATTTGTGATAACTAATCGTTAAATTGTATTAAATGTATTGAAATGTAATACATAGACTCTCCGGCATCTAATAGAATATATAGAGAATTTTGAATATTTACAATGGTTTTCATGCTAAATATTTTTCGTAAATTTTTTATTTTAGGATGGCTCATAAGTATTATAATATAAACAAATAAATTCACGTTTCTAACAGTGTTCGAAATTTAGTAGAGTTCTAGAAGCTGTTAAAAAAACTTCAATATTTTCAAACCGGAGTTATAAGTATGCATTCCTATAGCCCATTAAATTTTAGTATAATTTATTGCGCTGATTTTTCATAATTCTTTTTACACGCTTTTGAAGGTATTCGCCTATTTAAAGATTTTCGTTTAAGATGCAAGGCTACACTTTACTGCACCAAAATTTAGCTACAAAACTGAATACTCGAAATATTTATGAAAAAACTGTGATATTTATGAAAAAACTCTGATCAAGTTTGCAGCAAAGTTAGGAATTTGAATTTAAATGGTTTATGGAATATGAGACATAATCAACGAAAAATATTTAAAATGAAAACCATTGAAAATTAAAAAAAATACTGCACAACTACTCACTTTTGTTTATCTTTATTTTAAATCTGATTAAAAGGTCGAAAATTTTGATGAAAAATCGTTGAATTTTCCTTTGTCTTGTATAAAGTTTGAAAACACGGTTTATATGGTTTTGTTTTTAACATGATCAATTCGTTTTATAAAATAATAACAACAAAATTTTAACTCAATATATTGTGAATATTTAAAAAGGAAATGGTGTACGCAGACTTTTGTTGTTAAGTGTAGCTTAACTAAATTTTATGGTTATATTTTGCATTAAATTTTATACGCAAGTAATATGTATAAAAATTACATTAATCTTACCAATATCGACTTTTTGGAAATATTTTAGCTGTTGCCCCATAAACTAGAGAATTACATATTAAATAAACGAAAACAGTTTGCTATTAGTTTTAGGGTCTAAGAAAATCGAAAAAATACAGTATAGTACATTTGTGCATCTTTTGTCAGCTTTTGCATGATCAGGATGAGTAACATTGATGACAGCGCAACTAGCAACATATGAGCTTCAACCGTGCAGATCTGCATCGATTTTGCAGTAGTTCAGAGACAGCTTTGAAATTTGTAGGGCGGAACTAGCGCTTTGCCAGACTGTCTCCAAATTTTGCTGCAGGGTAATTACATATGAAAAAGCCTCCGAGACGTGCAAAACGCCATCCGTGCAGTGAAAAATGCTTCATTTTAATACGGGCGTATTTGAATTGAATATTTCAATTATGCGTAGTGTATGTATAACGGAAATATTCAATTTTGAACACTTTTCACTTGATTTAAATACGAACATTTTTAAACGGTAATCAAA
>NW_023458692.1:135902-147586 GCF_013731165.1 Rhagoletis pomonella
TTTTTAAATCGTCTATATTTCGACTTCAGTCTGAAGTCATCATCAGGAACATTCGGCTGCGCCTGGTCAGTTTAAATAAAAAATAATTTTAATGTTTTTTTCAAAAAGGGGTAATATTTCTGTTTTTTTTTTGCTCAAAAGAAAACTTAGGTATTTTTCTTTAAGAGCTTTGCGGTCGCTTAGTGGGATGCGACTTGTTTATCTATCAAAATGAGCGTCTAGTAACTCGAAACAGCTGTTTTTTTAATTTTTAATATATGATCTATTTTAATTTTTTTTGGTATTATTGTGTAAGTGTTTAAACCTGAAAATAAAACTTATATGAGAAAGTATATACAATTACCTTTCCAATGGTATATAACATGCCTAACCATAGTTGAAGTCCGGTAGTTAAGGATGATTAAGATTTTTCGTAGTCTAACACAGCAGGTATTTGATTTTGTGCATCAAAACACTTTCTTAATAGCTTTGCAGAATATTGAGTAATAGATTTGCATACCTAATAGCACAATATTTGAAAAGTATGAAGAAGATGGGATTTCCCGGTAGTTAAGGATAATTAAGATTCTTTTTTTTTCTAGCTCAAAAGAAAGCTTAGGTATTTTTCTTTAAGAGTTTTGAGGTCGCTTAGTGGGATGCGACTTGTTTATCTATTAAAATGAGCATTTAGTAACTCGAAAGAGCGGTTTTTCTAATTTTTAATTTCTAATATATGTATGGCCTAAGTGTTTCTGAAACCTGAAAATAAAACTTATAAAAAAATTCGACACAATTACCTTTACAACGCTATATAACAAGCAACTAAAGTTTCATACCCTCTACACTACCCATAATATGTACACCTGTGGAATAAAATAACTGTTTTTCTATAGAATTGGTGAAAATTTTGAACTTTTTTTAAATTTATTTACGGTAGTATTTAATATATAATTTAATAAGTAGATACATAAAAAGTATACAAGATGGTTAATTTTCTAACAGCCAGCTTTCCATCCACCTTATTTTCCACATTTCTTTGCGGCTTTTTTCGTCAATCTTTTCTTAGGGTTACTGGGTTCTGCTGTTGATTTCACTCCGGGTTTTGCTTTTGGAAAGAAATCACATTGGGTAGAGGAAGAAAACTTCTTTAACTTGAGCCTTCCATCGCCAATCAGTATGATAGCATGATATTGAGCGGTAACATTGATTGTCACTGCAGCATCGAATCTGCTCTTCAGTGATCTCGCAGTTTCCTCATGATCATCTTTGCTACTAAAAATTATTTCAGTTTCTTTACAATAATTCTTTGGCCACCGGAATAAAGCTATCGCATCTAAGATACGAGCTTGATGAGACCATTGAAGGCTATACTTCGCTGCATCTCTTTTGATATTTGCTCCTATACCATCACATGCTCCTTTATCATGAGCAGTAGGATGAAAATGCCACTCAGCTGGTATTTCGAAATCTGTTTCATGAGCCATAAGATTAGGGAAGCTATTTTTGTTTTTAAAATGCTGACGAGCTCCGTCCGAAATGTAGTATACCTTCGTTACTGTGAATTTGCATTTTAGATAATTTAGTATTATCTTCTGGTACTCATAAACAGCAACGGCGTCATGCTTCAAATCGTCGGATATGATTGCCGTACTTTTATGTTCCAGTTTTCCATCTTTCATGTAGTAAATAACTATTGTGAATATAGTTGCTTGGTCGTTATTGAAATGGAATGCTTGTATGGCATCCTCGATAACATATTTACAGTTCTCTGCGAAATCGTATGAAATAACGAATTCACCTACCCTCAAATGTATCTTCAAATTTTCGAAGAATGACCACTGCTCCTTGACTAGAAAGTCATGGGTTCTCAAGTTTACCAATCCGGTACACATTTCTTCCACAAAATCGTTCACACTTAAGATCAACGTTTTCAATGTGCACCTTTCAGACTGCAGCCAAGATTCAAATTTGACCTCTTCCACAAATTCTCGGTCAAAAGACTTGATCAAATTCTCTTTGATGAACGTGGCAAGAAGTTAATGGATTAGGACATATTGTCAAATTAAGGCAATTACGGTAACTGTTTAAATCTTCCGGCGAATCATTTGTTAAATAATTCAAGTTGATTTCCTTCAACATCAGCTTCAAATTTTCATGATAATGCAAACGCATACTGTATGAGTTCCGCTGCTTCCTGCCAAAACGCAATGTTTTGGCCTGAGCTGGGTAAATTTTGTGAATCCAATTTTAATATCCTCGTGTTCGGATTGAAAGCTCGCGGAAAGCTCATTCAGGTTGCAGAGAATTATCCTCTTCTGCATTTGAACCTTCTTACCGTCAATTCGTACAGACACCCAGTCTTTCATCCCTGGCATCAGGCGACTCACATCATCGCGCTGATAAAACTGAGTCACTAGAGCTTCAGTTTCGCACTCTAAAGGTTTTCCTTTCTTTGCGTTTGGGAGTGTGAGTATGCCATGCTCTGCAACTAATTTTTTAGCAATCCTGGCTTTTCTTTCAGATGTTCCAATCTCAGCCATTGTTTTTGCGCGACTCCATGTCGGTGGAGCAAGCGTGACAAGTTGAATTTGTTCAGCTCTACTAGTTGAAGTTTTGTACTTTTCTTTTATTTGCTCAAGGACTTTTACTGCATTCTTGTGGTATTGGTTTTGACACTCATCCTTTGAACTCATATTTTCTTCAGTAAAATTGGAACCATCGTCATCGGAAATTCGGTCATCATTCTCATAATCATTATCGTCTCCATCTAGAATAACGTTTTCACAAGGCTCATTACTTTTCGAAGTCGGTAATTCCTTCAATTTGCTGAACTCTTTCCTGCACGATCGACAAATTCGCATCCGTTTTGATAGCGTAGGGAATTTCGATATTAAGCCGTCAGATATCTGAAGATACGCTTTTTTTTGTTGAAGGGATTAAAGCAAAAATTAGCAAAAATTTCTTTATCAAACTTAGCCTTTTTATGAACCATAGCCGTTGAAAATATTAATTATGTAAATAGCACACATCTTTATTTTAATACTGTTTCTAAAAAAACTGGACTTCAGAATGACCATACACTGCCTTCATAAACTATAGCTGATTTATTATAGCTACTTATAGGTTACGCGAGTAGGTATGCATATCTATTGAGAAAGGGTTTGGACGAATCTGCTGTGGTTAGGTACAACGAAAAATCTTAATCATCCTTAACTACCGGCAAATCCCATCTTCTTCATACATTTCAAATATTGTGCTAATAGGTATGCAAATCTATTACTCAAAATTCTGCGATGCTATTAAGAAAGTGTTTGCATGCACAAAATCGAATACCTGCTGTGTTAGACTACGAAAAATCTTAATCATCCTTAGCTACCGGACTTGCAGTATCAAGGGTATGAAACTATGGTAAGGCATGTTATAAACCGTTGGAAAGGTAATTGTATATACATTCTCATATAAGTTTTATTTTCAGGTTTCAGAAACACTTACACAATAATACCAAAAAAAAATTAAAATAGGTCATATATTAAAAAATAAAAACCCGCTGTTTCGAGTTACTAGACGCTCATTTTGATAGATAAACAAGTCGCATCCCACTAAGCGACCACAAAGTTCTTAAAGAAAAATACCTAAGCTTTCTCTAGAGCAAAAAAAAAAACAAAAGTATTATTACCCCTTTTTGAAAAAACATTAAAATTATTTTTTATTTTAAAAAAATTTCAAAAAGTATTTTAATTTAAAAAAATAACATTTGTAAAAACTGAAGGGAAAGCTATCGAAAACATTCCTGAAAAAATTTTCTAAATACAATTGGTAATTAGTAATATGGATCCGAAAAAAGAACTGTTTGACCAAAATGTCAAAATTCTGGACCCTCCAACTCGGAGTGTGTTGGACCGATCCGGCTGAAATTTTGTGTCATAACTACTATTTATTAGGACTAACCTGCAAATAACTGGTGCAAATTTCATCCCGATCGGAAGCCATCGATTTCAAAAGTTGGGTCACTTGAGGTGAAATGCCCCATATATATATATAAATATATATATATATATATATATATATATCATGATCCAATGATCGGATCTAAAGCAGATTAGTATGGAACCACCGCTGAGACACTACTTTTTGGATTATCGAAATCGGTTGACGCGGTCCAAAGTTATGCGGTAACATAAAAGAAACAAAATATTCCGACGAACTGTTAGCCTCCTCCTTTTTTGGAAGTCGGTTAAAAAGACTTGCGTGCCAAATGAAGTTTTCTCTCAAAGTATATGTACACTGCGGGCAAATGTATCCTTATTTACATTTTTTACATATTATTTACATAGAATTTAAAAACTAATTAATACTGCTAAAGTAAAATCTGTGGAAAATTAGCAATAAAATACATTTTTCGCAAAATTTTTAAAGGACCCTTTTATTTCTCAAAAACCTGGGTAACAGTTATTCGTCACCACGCTGTAAATGCATATCGCTAGGGTAGAGGGAAAAGTTGCTAAGTCCCAAGCAGGGATGTTGCGAATATTTGCATTCGCATTCGTTATGCGAATGATTCGCATCATTTTACACATGCGCATCAAATGTAACGAATGTGTTGCGAATGCGAATGTGTATATGGGTAGAGAGTCTACTCTAATATTATTGAAATCAAGGATGCATTGTAACGTTAATTTAAGCGTTTACCAAAAAAAAGGATTCGTTTCTGTTGAAACGATTCAGTTTTTTTTATCGTTTAGGTAATTATCAAAATAATTCTATGGTTTTTAACGAAAAGAAATTCAATCGTTAACGCTGTAGCTGTAGCATGCATTTAGGCGCTAGATCTTAACAGTGCACTGGCAATGGCATACAACAACAATTTTTCGTTGATTTATTTCGTTTCAACGTTAACGATTCAGTTTTGTTTCGTTAATTTAGGTCTGAAACGCAACGAAATTATTTTGATAAGTTATTTTTGCGCATCAAGAAAACTAAATCGATGCATATAGTTTGTTGAGCATCTCTTGTTGAAATGTCTGTAAGTCTGTCTAACCAGGGTGCAGACAATAACGGCTTTTAGCTTCTTGCGCTAAATAGTTAAGTAGTATATCAAGCAACATTGATGGGCCCTCAACAAGTACTGCTAAAAATCTTATAAGCAACCTAGAAATAATTTTAGATTCCTCCAGTGAGAGCGAAGACTCGGATGTAGGGATGTCAGTTGCAAAAATACATTGATGTTTTTCCTTGATTCGATGCATCAAAATTTACATCGATATTTTTCGATGCATCGAGGGGCATACATCAAAGGATTTTTCAGATAATGTTTCACAACATATGTTATTAGCAAACTTGTACAAAATTTGAAATAAATTACTGCAACTGAGCGGATTATGTTTCTAACGGAACTTCTTGGACCCATTTAAATTTTTTGGTAAAAGTCACTTCTCTTTTTTGTACAATTTTAAAACTGGAATGGCGGTTCAATGTACTAGAGATTCCAGTTTTTAAAAAAAATCGATGCATCGATACATCGAGTGTAAAGTTTTCGATGAATCGAAGCAAAACGTCGATATTTTCGATGCATCGATGTCTTTCCGACATCCCTACTCGGATGTAGAATGTGGAGACATTAAAAAATGTGAAATTTAAGCTCAATTGAAGGCCTATCTTTAAGAAAAACGAGCTCATCTCGGTGAAAATCCTCTCGATTGGTGGAAAACTAATCTAAAATACGACAAACTGACAGATCCGGCCCGCAAATATTTGAGCGCTCCACCCGCCAGCCTTCCAAGTGAGCAATTGTTCAGTGCAGCCGGCCTTATATACGAGCTCCTAAGAAATCGCCTCACATGAAATAAAGCAGCAAAATTACTTTTTTGAAATATAATATGCCCCTTTTGAACTTAGACTACCAGATTTAAACACTGTATAAATTAAGCACTCGTTCAATGTTCTAATAATTTAAAAAAAGTTTTAAGTAATAAAAAGGATGACTTAAGTTGGTTATAGCTTTTTTAATGTTACTCCTAACATTTGCATTCGCATTCCAAAAATTCGCATTCGCGAATGTGAAAAATATGGCAATCGAAACATCCCTAGTCCCAAGTTAAAAATTATACAGGAGAGGAAAAAAAACTTCTTGTAGCCATTTTCTTCAAGTATTTCGCAAAACTTTGAATATAACATTTTGCCTGTTTAAAGCAAAACAAATCTCCATACGAATGAGGGGGACTCGCTCTTTATTAAAAAATTTCGTACTATTTTGGCCTTATCGAATCTTCGTAGCTTTTTTGGACTTAGCAAATTTTCCTTTCATTGAATATAAACGAGAAGAAATAAAACAAGGACCTTGATCCCTTTCGAAACGATGCATTTTTAATTTCTCTAGTCTCCTCAAGATATGAGTTTTCATAAAAGGTGGACTTAGCAACTTTTCACTCTAAGCTAGCGATATATAATTCTTCGGTACATGTGTTTGTAAGTAATCTCCTCCTTAACGACCGAAACGACCGAAACGATTATAATTTAGGCTCCCAACTTAAAACACCAGTTGGCGCTGGAGTCGAGTTATTCAGGGCTATAACGGAATCCATCGTAGAAAATCTACGAATTCGAATGCCCGCTACGAATACGAAAAAACTGCTATGTCAGAATCCGAGTGAACTCGAAAATATCGTTGCCAGCTAGGAATGCTGATTCGAAATCAGTTAGTGCAAAGGAAACAATAGACATTTATGTATACCATTTTGCTCACGCTTCCCCATCAGTCGCAACAGCCGAGTGAACTCGAAAATATCGTTGCCAGCTAGGAATGCTGATTCGAAATCAGTTAGTGCAAAGGAAAGAATAGACATTTATGTATACCATTTTGCTCACGCTGCCCCATCAGTCGCAACAGCCGAGTGAGCAAAGCACTAGACTGCCAATTGAGTGATCCGAGTTCGAGTCCGAGTCGTCGGGCAGCGGAGACTTTTTTTCTTTTTTTATTTAATTTTTGTTAATTTTTTTTAATAAATATATTTTTTTATGGTTAAGATTTTATTCTTTTAAAGTGAATTTTTTTCAATTAACTTGTATGATATTAAAGTAGATAATTGGGTTTATTTCCTAATAAATTGTTGTTAAACTTGTGAGGACTAAATATCCACGGAATTTAGGCCACACGAACGCCGCCCCCCTACACCAGCAACAATGAATACAAGAGCAACAACAACGACTACAGCAGCGTCATCAACACGGCCAGCCAACGTAAGAGACCGTATCAACACTCACTGGTGACACCGTCACCATAGTAACGCAACATGTAGCCATACGACTCAGCAACACGAAGAGCACCAGCTCATAACAGATGTGACTTGGCAGCATACCAGTCAGTCAGCACGGAGCTGTGGTCGCGAACGCACAGCTATTAGTGAGGAGCTCTTGACTTGTACACTGTTCGCAATACAAGGCTTGGCTGTTCAAAGGTAGAGTGCGGCCGCCCCACAATCAACCGTGAGCCCGCGTGACGGCGACGCACGTTCGCCCAACAGCAGAACCCCGGCGGAGTAGCGCCGGCGTCGGCCCACCACCGCGCGTCAACGCGGAACTGCAGCTGTGAACGCACAGCTACTAGTGAAGGGCCCTTGATTTGTACACTGTTCGCAATACAAGGCTTGGCCGTTCAGGGGTAGAGTGCCGCCACACCTCAGTCTACCGCAAGCCCGCGCACGCGAAATTTCTCGCGATGGAAGCAGCATACAACGAACAGGAGGCCCACTGGAGAGACGAAAGTGAACCAAAGACACCGTTAACCGTGAATCTAGTCGAAAAAACCGCTAATGTGTCCGTAGGCCGCCAACGCAGGACCAGTTCACATATCCACCACCGAGTATACAACCGCCACCGCAACACCCGCCAACGACATCCATCGCACCAAACGCTGACGTTCTAACCAACGGCAACCAACGGCCTGAATTGCTAAGCAGCACCGCCCTCCATTGGTACCGCAACATCGAGCATTGGACCAACTGGGCGTCATTCAAACGTGATTTCGTGGACTTGTTCCTACCGGCCCGGTATTTTGAACGCCTGGAAGATGACATAAGGCAACGGAGCCAGCGCCCGCGAGAAAAATTCAAGGACTACGTGATCGCGATTCAAAACCTGATGCGACACGCGGGTCACAGTAGTGAACAACGGCTGGAAAGGATTTTTCGAAATAGCTACCCGGGTACTTGCTTTACATCAAACGGCGAGATTTTAACACTTTGATGGAACTCCTCACACTCGCAGAAGACTATGAAAGCCATCGGCGGGCCCCAGAAACCACCCGACGAGAAAAAGCGAGGCACGTTGGTGGCGACCCCATTATGTCACCACCCCAACCGAGACAGGCATTTCAGCCACGACCGCCACCACGCATGGATTAGCATCATCGAGAAGCACCGTATAATACCGCCGCGAGGACCCCGCCCCCTTCGAGGGCCGCGACTCAAACTTTTCATAGCGGCAACATATGCAGTAGGTGTGGTCAAGAGGGACCCTTCGCCCGAAGGCGCCGTAACCCACGGAAGCTGTTTCTGTTGGGAGTGCGGCCGGGCCGACATACGGGCAATAGAGTGCTGCCGGAGGCGTCAGGGAAACGAGAGAGGGCTTCAGCAGGGAACCGGCGCGATGAAGCCCCCGAGTACAGCGCCGGACAACCAATAATTTTTAGCCAGGAACGCGGCCGCCTCTACGCCGTCATCATCTCGCCATCTCGTTGGATGGAGCGCCCGCGGAAGCCGTCATCGACACAGGTGCCTCGAGAAGTTTCGTGTCCGCCAGCGTGGCGGAGCAATTGGTTAGCTTGGGGTGAGGCAAAAAGATAACTGTGGCCATAGGAATCCTTACCAGGAACCAAATATCCGAGGCCGTGAGGACCGTAGTCCGTTCTGCATGTCATGCCTGGAGCAATTGACGACATCATTTTGGGCCTGGACACACTAGGGGGAATGGGGGCTACGGTGTTCTGCGGCGGATACCGCGAGGTATTGACGGAGCCACCTATACAACCCACGTCGACGACACCAAGCGAGCCAACACCAAGCACCGAGGACCCCGAACCAACCGCCATGACGAACCATCGCCCACCAAGGAGCAGAAAAGGGAGGCGCCGTACAAGACGACGGTCCGCAAGGGAGAGGGTCAACAGAATAGAACACGAGGACACGAGTACTGGCAGATGCCTCTGGAGCTCAAAAGCCGCCCGTACACAGCCTTCACCGTACCGGGACGCGGCCTGTTCCAGTGGCGCGTCATGCTGTTCGGCCTACATTCCGCCCTCGCCACATTACAGAGAGCGTTAGACCAAGTCATTGGCCCGAAAATGGAGCCCTACGCGTTTGCCTACCTCGACGACATAATCGTCAGAGGCTCCACCTTCGATGAACACGTGAAACACTTGCGAGAGGTACTCCGACGACTACAGCGGGCCAACCTGTGCATTAACCCCGAGAAGTGCGACTTCGACATGATCAAAAGGAAACTCACCGAGTCCCCCATCCTTGCGTGCCCAGACTTCAGCAAGAAATTCACCCTGCAGACGGACGCGAGTAATTTCGGCCTAGGTGCAGTACTCACACAGGAGTTGGAAGGCGGTGAACGAGTAATCGCATACGCAAGTCGGAAGCTTAATAACGCAGAGATCAATTATTTGGCCACGGAAAAGGAATGCTTAGCCATAGTCTGGGGAATACGCAAAATGAGGCCCTATCTGGAAGGATACAGATTCAACGTCATAACCGACCACATGTCACTAAAATGGTTAAATTCGATCGAAAGCCCCTCAGGTCGCATAGCGCGTTGGGGCCTGGAGTTGCAACAACACGCAACAACTCGCGGACGCACTGTCTCGACAACCACTAGAAACGCTACTACGAACAACAGTGGCGGAACCACGACGCAAGTGGTGGCACAGACGGATCGATGAAGTGCGTACCAACCCGGAGAAATACGCCCATTACATGATACAGGAGGGGCAGCTCTACCGTCATATCCCGTGTCGATCCCAGGACGAAGAGACAGTCCCCTGGAAACTGTGTGTGCCCAACACCCTCCATCGACGAGTACTGAGGGAGAACCATGACATACCAAGTGCGGGACACATGGTTATTCGCCGAACAGTAGCACGGATTGCAAATCGGTATTATTGGCCAGGAATAATTCGCGACAATCAGCCGGTACGTCCGTCAATGTGAGTCCTGCCAGAAGTGTAAGGAGGCACAACACAAACCAGCCGGCAAGATGCTCTCGCAGGTCGCACAAGAACCTTTCGCCACGGTGTGTGCCGACTTCATCGGACCCCTACCACGATCCACGCATGGCAACACCATGCTACTTGTGTTTTTCGAGCGATTAGCAAGTGGGTCGGGTTGGTCCCCATGAGACAGGCCACAGCGGAAGAACTTCGCCGCTCTGGCAGCGTTACCTCCAGGAGGTGGGGGTACGCCAACAATTTACGGCCCCGTACACCCCCCAAGAAAACCCGACGGAACGCGCCAACCGCACTGTAAAGCGAATTATCGCACAGCTTACGAAGACACAACATAGGCGGTGGGATGACCTCCTCTTCGCCGTAAATACGAGCGTCACAGCCTCCACAGGATACAGCCCGGCGTTCATAGTACAAGGACGGGAACCACGATTACCAGGAGCACTCTTCGACGAAATAAATGTCGAAACAGGCGAAATAGCTCTGACGGCCGAGGAGAAGTCCACAAGGATGCGATCAGGATCATTAGACAAAATATGGAACGTGCCGCGACCGACCAAGCGCGCCACTACAACCTGCGTCGCCGGGAGTGGAACCCAAAAATCGGCGAGCTGGTCCTCGCCAAAGAACACCTTCTATCTAAGGCAGCAGAGGGCTTTGCGGCAAAACTAGCCCCAAGATATGCCGGCCCCTACCAGATACTCCGATACGTTTCCCCGCTAATCGTGGAGCTACGAAAGACCGACGATGGGACAGGGACGGCGAACCCTGCCGAACTGAAGGCGTACAAGACGGCCGAAACACAACAACTTAGCAACACGGAAAAGGGGGGAGAAACCCATGAAAGAAATTAAATTAAATTTTTACTCCCAAAGAAAAAAAAGGAAGGGAATTTAAAATAAAATAAATAAAGTTAGCAAGACCGTCGCATCAGTGGAGACCGTCAACTAGCGAACCTGCCACACCTGAATAAACGATAGAATTTTACAAAAGGTGAAACCCAATCAACGATGAACATGGAAGTTAAGCAAAATGGAGAAGAGTGTGAAGCGCTTGCGCGAACGCGTAGCCGAGGAAACGCGCAGGAACACCACCGCCACCACCACGACCCTCGGAGCCTCCAGAGGCAACAACACCACTACCTTCACCGCCACACACACCAGTATCACCAGAGGTAGTACCACTGTCATCGTCGCCGCCCCGAGCACCAGCACCGTCCGAAACAGCGTCACCACGACAAGGCTCGCCGGCACAACCAAGGGAACAAACAGTCATTCCCGCCGAAGAAGCCGACGGACCAGCGCTGGACCAGTTCCCAGAAATCGCCGAGGGGTTCCGGAAAGCCCTACATGACATCAAGGAGGGGATCTGAGAATTTCATTCTTCACAACTTTTATGCCTAAATTTTTTTGTACGGCGCTTAGATCACGGTCGAGAACGTGCCAAACATAGCGATTAGCCCAGTAAAATTAGATAAATTTAG
>NW_023458692.1:147686-150641 GCF_013731165.1 Rhagoletis pomonella
TTCACAACATATGTTATTAGCAAACTTGTACAAAATTTGAAATAAATCACTGCAACTGAGCGGATTATGTTTCTAACGGAACTTCTTGGACCCATTTAAATTTTTTGGTAAAAGTCACTTCTCTTTTTGTACAATTTCAAAACTGGAATGGCGGTTCAATGTACTAGAGATTCCAGTTTTTAAAAAACATCGATGCATCGATACATCGAGTGTAAAGTTTTCGATGAATCGAAGCAAAACATCGATATTTTCGATGCATCGATGTCTCTCCGACATCCCTACCCGGATGTAGAATGTGGAGACATTAAAAAATGTGAAATTAAAGCTCAATTGAAGGCCTATCTTAAAGAAAAACGAGCTCATCTCGGTGAAAATCCTCTCGATTGGTGGAAAGCTACACTAAAATACGACAAACTGACAGATCCGGCCGCAAATATTTGAGCGCTCCACCCGCCAGCCTTCCAAGTGAGCAATTGTTCAGTGCAGCCGGCCTTATATACGAGCCTCTAAGAAATCGCCTCACATGAAATAAAGCAGCAAAATTACTTTTTTGAAATCTCCATACGAATCAGGGGGACTCGATCTTTATTAAAAAATTTCGTACTATTTTGGCCTTATCGAATCTTCGTAGCTTTTTTGGACTTAGCAAATTTTCCTTTCATTGAATATAAACGAGAAGAAATAAAACAAGGACCTTGATCCCTTTCGAAAGGATACATTTTTTATATAGGGTAGTTTAAGGAGCTTTTCGGACGGTTTAATAAAAAGCAAACAATGTTTCTTTTTCCTCCTACGCGTTTCGATGTTTTTCACATCTTCCTCAGGGAGTCTGGTGTTTATTGAAAACAAAACATAAAAAACAAACAATTAGGCACATATGTATGTAAACAAAAATTATAACAAGTACATTGAACATCAAACAAAGAAAATATAACAAAACGACACACTGATTTCAACTTATTATATTTAAGTGTACTTCTGCTCGTCTGTTCTCCTATTGACCATTATTGCTGTCCTGTATGCGCAATTAATATTGTCGACGTCTTCCTTAAAATTCATTGCATTCTGTATTTTTTGTTGTATTCGCAAACTTTCTAATGTTAGTCGAGTTCTATCTCTGTTCTCCACATATAATATTTTCGCGTTTTCAAAGTCTGCTGTATGCCCGCTATTCGTTAAATGTTGTGCTAAAGCAGTCGTTGTCTTCTTATTTCTTGCGTCGGTTTTATGTTCGCTTATTCCGAGAGCGCGCTTCGTTGTGCCTATGTATATTTTATTGCATGCTTCGCTAGCTTTACCATTGCATTTGATTTCGTAAACCACGTTATGTTGTTGTTCTTTGTTTATTTCGTCTTTTGTTTTGCTAAAAATTCTATTGATCGTTCTATGTGGTTTATGTGCAAATTTTATGTTTTCGTTTTGGATGCTTTTTCGTATTGTTTTACTATCCGTTAATCCTTGTATACAGGGTGTCCCAGAAGTAATGTGCCAAACTTTAGGGGAAGTTAGGTGGGGGGGTGAGCTCCCTGATAAACAAAAAGTTTTCAGGTAAAAGTGCCACCGTTTTTGAAATATTTACATTTTTTTGAATTTAAAAAAAATTGTGCCTTTTCATGTGTTTTCTTTAACTGCAACTAAAAACCGGGCAATACTTAGTAAATTTTTTATGTAAAACACTTCCAGATAGTTGCCTCTCCATACTCAAATGCAATGTAGTTAAAATATATTAAGGAAGCATCATAAAATTAGGACTATTTCTGGATTTGTCACTTTTTGATATTTTCTTCCCCAACTTTGACTATCTCGGGTGAAAAAAAAATGTACTGAGCTATAACTTTACATTACATAAAAAAATTGCTCATTTAATAAAGATTTCAGAAAGGTACCACACTTACTGTTTTAAATAGAAAAAAAAAGTTATAGCCGCTTTTGTGGGTAAAGGACTGAGACACGCTAGAATGTATTTAATAGATTTAAATTAAATTTGCTCTTGTTACCGTCAAACGACATGCTAAATAGTACAAAGGTATATAATTACTTGCTTCTGACATTATTTTATGTTACTTACCGGAATTCGGACTAGAGTCTATAACAAGGGCTATATCTATCAATATTTTGTGTGAAGGATGGGTTCACGTGAAATAAGATATACATGAGTTGTTTGAGGAAAAATTTATTCATTTATTAATAAAATATGCTCAAATTGGCGATCTTCTACTCTAATACAAGCTCGGCACCTTTTAAGAAAAGACGCTTTTAGAGATCTTAAACTCAATTGGGCTATCTCAGCAGCAGCTCCATTTATTTGATCCCGCCCCAGTAGAAAAAATCGAATGGATTCAGGTCTGGCGATCGAGCAGGCCATGTGATTGGTCTGTATCGTCCAATCCATCGGCGAGGATAAGTTTCGTCTAAATGAGCTCTTACTTCACGCCCGTAGTGAGCAGGGCACCCGTCATTTTGCTGCCATAGTCTTCGCCGCAGGTTTAAGGGTACATCTTCCAAAAGAGTTGGAAGCCGTTCCTGAAGGAACTCTAAATAACTGTGAGAGTTGAGCGTTGGCGGCAGTTCCACAGGTCCCAATATCTGACAATTAAAAATACCGCACCATAAATTTATTTTGTACTGGTACTACGATCTTATCTCATTTCGTGAGGATTGTCTATCTGCCAACTGTGAAGGTTATGTAAATTAAAATAACCATCACGTTTGCATGATGATTCATCGCTCCAAATTATTTTATTAAAAAAGTTGGGGTCTGATGCATGCATTCGCAACATTTCACAGCAAAATCTAACCCTCGACAGGTAATCTCTTTCCTGTAGAGCCTGAACACGTTGAATGTGGTAGGGATGAAATCGATGGTCTTTTAAAGCTTTGTGAACTGTAGTTTTTGGTATTCCCGTCCGTCTTTCCATCATTCCCACTGAAGTCGATGGACCTAGTTCCACTTCC
>NW_023458692.1:150741-151397 GCF_013731165.1 Rhagoletis pomonella
TAACGGGAATTGATGACCCCAGCCTCTCAACCGAAATGCGAATCCAATTTGCAATAGGTAACTACAATGACCGATACCATTCCACAATAAAATATTCTCCAAGAATGGCTCAAAACAATATCGATCCAAAAATTTTGCATGATAACATAAACAAAGTAAAACAAAGAGTAATAAATAAACGAAATGAAAATAGAGAATGTTATAAAGAAAGTAGAGAAGTAGGTCTAATTAAAAACTATAAGCGAATTCGACACAAGGACGAGCCTTATTTTAGAATAAATCCATTAAATAATGTACATTTATCTATCATAAAAAGACCCTTAAAATGCCCATCTAATAATAATTCTATTTCTGATGATAACTCAAGTATGATAGCAACAGCTGGCGATACTGATACAGAAACATAAAAAAAATAATAATAATTAAAATAAAATTAAAAAGAAAAATAATAAATATTAAATTAAAATAAATTATAATAAATTAAATTAAATTAAGGTGAAGTAAATTAAACTAAATTAAATTAAAAAAAAAATAATAATTAAATTAAAATAAATTCAATTCAATTAAATAAAATAAAACAGAAATAAAGTAAAAATAAAATAATATTAAATAGAAATAAAAAAAAAATAAAAAATATAAAAAAAATAAATTAATCA
>NW_023458692.1:151497-151977 GCF_013731165.1 Rhagoletis pomonella
AAATAAAATAGAAATAAAGTAAAAATAAAATAATATTAAATAGAAATAAAAAAATAAAATAAAAAATTAATCACGATATACATATAAAAAAATTTAAAACTACAAAAAAAAAATTTTATATCAAGCTTTATTTTTAATATAATCAATTTCATTCATTGATTTTTTATTCCCACCATTTACACCAATATCATTAAATGCCTTTTTTTTTTTTACTACCTTTATATTTTAAAATAAATTACTGATGAATTCATGTTACATAGCACACATTCTTTAATTTTCTCTCCTTTCTAAATTTAAGATAAATAAATGCATGTATATTGATAAATAATCATAGGCGATAAGTCAAGTTAAGTTAAGTATCAGATTTTGAAAATAAAAAAAAATAAGGGGACTTCTTTGAGCAGCCCTGGGGGAGTTATATGTATATACATAAATATATACGTATATGCATATGCATATAAAACATACAAACCAAACCTA
>NW_023458692.1:152077-157843 GCF_013731165.1 Rhagoletis pomonella
ATATGCATATGCATATACGTATATATGTATGTATATACATATAACTCCCCCAGGGCTGCTCAAAGAAGTCCCCTTATTTTTTTTTATTTTCAAAATCTGATACTTAACTTAACTTGACTTATCGCCTATGATTATTTATCAATATACATGCATTTATTTATCTTAAGTTTAGAAATTAGAGAAAATTAAAGAATGTGTACTATGTAACATGAATTCATCAGTAATTTATTTTAAAATATAAAGGTAGTAAAAAAAAAGAAAAAAAAAGGCATTTAATGATATTGGTGTAAATGGTGGGAATAAAAAATCAATGAATGAAATTGATTATATTAAAAATAAAGCTTGATATAAAATTTTTTTTTTGTAGTTTTAAATTTTTTTATATGTATATCGTGATTAATTTTTTATTTTATTTTTTTATTTCTATTTAATATTATTTTATTTTTACTTTATTTCTATTTTATTTAATTTAATTGAATTGAATTTATTTTAATTTAATTTTTATTTATTTTTTTTAAATTTAATTTAAGCTAATTTAATTTAGTTTAATTTACTTCACCTTAATTTAATTTAATTTATTTTAATTTAATATTTATTATTTTTCTTTTTAATTTTATTTTAATTATTATTTTTTTTTTATGTTTCTGTATCAGTATCGCCAGCTGTTGCTATCATACTTGAGTGCTCATCAGAAATAGAATTATTATTAGATGGGCATTTTAAGGGTCTTTTTATGTTAGATAAATGTACATTATTTAATGGATTTATTCTAAAATAAGGCTCGTCCTTGTGTCGAACTCGCTTATAGTTTTTAATTGGACCTACTTCTCTACTTTCTTTATAACAGTCTCTATTTTTATTTCGTTTATTTATTACTCTTTGTTTTACTTTGTTTATGTTATCATGCAAAATTTTTGGATCGATATTGTTTTGAGCCATTCTTGGAGAATATTTTATTGTGGAATGGTATCGGTCATTGTAGTTACCTATTGCAAGTTGGATTCGCATTTCGGTTGAGAGGCTGGGGTCATCAATTTCCGTTAGCTTTTCTAACAGGGTTGAGTGTAGCCTCTCAATGTCCGCATTGCCCGTATGACTGTTTGGTTTCGTTAAATGTACCTCAATACCTTCCTGTCTAAAATACTCAATAAGTTGTTCAGCCCTGAACTCATTATCCATAATGACCTTTTTTGGCTTTCCGAATTTAGCAATTTGCTCAACTATAATCGCTTTCTTCGAGCGCCAATTCCGGTCAGTAATAGTATAAGCTGAAGCGAATTTAGTTAATTTGTCGATAAATGTGACAAATGACAATTTTTTAAAATGAAATATATCTATGTGAATAATCTGATTTTTTTCTGTAGCCGTTTCAGTAAAATGAAATAAAGGTTTAATCGGCTTCCTAGAATACTTAATCTGTTGGCATTTTTCGCAATTCTTTATAATTAACTGTATTTGCTCTTTTAATTTTGGAAAATAAATTTTGTTTTTTAATGTTTGGTATGTTTCATTTATACCACTGTGCATAGACTCATTGTTGTGATACAAAGCTATTTGTTTATGAAGTGTTTCTTCATCTTCTATTTCGGTTACACGTTGAGTGCATTTAACAAATTTTATTTTATTATCAAGCGAAAACATAGAAATTAATATTAGTTGAATTTTGTGATAATCTTTGTCTGGTACTTCAGAAAAAATTCCTACGCGACCGATTTTAATGTTGTTTTTCAAAATGTTTCTAATAACATTTTCATCATCATGAGGATTTATTTCAATTATTTTTCTTTTATGCAATAACTTTACGCCAAATGATGGGCTAAAGGTCAATATAAGTTTACTTATACTTATTTACTATTTCAGTTTGTATTATAATGTGCTCTAATAACTCTTCTGCTGCCGAATGAATAGTTTCCGACATTTCAAAATTCGAAGCATTGGAATTATTTTCGTTAATTTTTGGCGATGTTTCTATACGACTAAGAAAATCTGCCACCCTATTTTCTTTGCCATTAAGGTATTCAATTTTGTAATTGAATTCTTGCAACTTTAAGAGCCATCTTTGCCTTTATATTTATTATTAAGATATTTTATAGGACAGTGATCAGTGACGATCCGAAATTTTTTTCCGTAAATATATGGCCTAAGGTAGGTAACAGCGTAAATAATTGCAAGGAACTCTTTGTCTATGGTACTGTAATTTTGCTCATGATTATTAAGGGTCCTAGATATGTAACATACCGGATGTCCTTGTTGGTATAAAACTGCCCCAATCGCATAATCACTAGCATCAGTTGTTATAACAAATTCCTTGTCGTATTCTGGGTATTTTAATATTGGATGGGTGGATATTAATTATTTTAGATTTTCGAAACTTGCAATATACTGTGGGTCATTAACATTAATTTTGTTGTCCTTTTTCAAATATTTGATCATGGGATACGCAATTTTCGAATAATCTTTAATGAACTTTCGGTAGTAACCGGTTATACCTAAAAACCCTTTTAATTGTTTTTCAGTTTTTGGAATTTGCAAATTTTAAATTACATCGATTTTACTAGGGTTGAGCTTAATACCGTTTGCTGTTAAAATGTGCCCCAAGAAAGGAGTTTCTTTTTGCAGAAAACTACACTTTTCGGGTTGAATCTTCAAATTGTGCTCTTGTAGTTGGAAAATTTTTTTTTTAAGAAATCTCATGTTCTTCTAGAGAGGTGGAAAATATAAGGATGTCATCCAGGTATACCACACAGATTTTATTAATGTATTCCCTAAGGACTTCATTAATTAGCCGTTGGAAAGTAGCAGGGGCATTTTTTAGACCAAACGGCATCCTTACATATTCGTATAACCCAGATGGTGCTACAAATGCCGTTTTCTCGATATCCTTCTCTGCCATTAAAATCTGGTGATAACCTTTTGCTAAATCTAACGTGCTGAAGTATTGCGCTTTGCCTAACTTATCTAAAATACTGTCGATGTTAGGCAAAGGATACTTATCATCAATAGTAATTTGATTTAGCCTCCTATAATCCACTACTATTCTATATTTTTGAATACCTGATTTATCTTTTTTTTTTAGGTACAACGATTATTGGTGAGCTATACTTACTTCTACTCTTTCTAATGATACCTTGCATTTCCATATCGTTGATCTGCTTTCTAACCTCCTCCTCATGTTTTGGTGGTAATCTGTAAACTCTTGAGTCAATTTGTTGATTAGTTATAGTCCTAATTTCATGAACAATTGAATTTGTATTAGTTAAGCAATCACCTTCTTTATATATTAATTTATTAAATTTTTTCAAAAGTTTACTGATTACTGCTTTTTCCTGGTTATTGAGATGACTTAAATCTATGTGTTGTTCTTCACTAATTTCTAAAACTTCTCCATATTTTTGCATTATTTTTGTTAAAAACGGAAGGCATATGTTATTATTAAGTTTTAACTCTAAATTTTGAATGTCAATGTTAGTTACATTTTTGACTATCCAGTCCATCCCTAATAATAAATCAAAAGGTTTATTAAAATCTAATAATACCCACTTCATTCTGGCATTTTGTGGAGCACTAAATTCTTTTGGACATGGTGTAATTACCTTTTTATTAGGATTACTGACCACGCCATTAATTGTATTTAATATAGTTTTTTCTTTTTCATTTAGTGTAGGTAAATCAAATTTTTTAAAACTACTTTCTTTGAGAATACTTAAAGTGGACCCTGTATCTACTAACACTATCCATTCGTTATCAAAAAGAGTAATTTTTAAATATATTTTTGCAAAGTCCGAGGCTAATTTAAAAAAAAAATGTCATCTGTGTTGCTTGTTGTAGCTTCTTCAGTATGACTTACTGCATCTATGTCCATCGGAACATTAGACTGTCTCGTTTGTTGTGTTTTATTGGTGTGATTATTATTACGACGCATATTTGAACTGCCAGGATTTTGCCACTGACTATTCATTTGAATAAAATCTCTATTGGTAGCTTGGTTAGTAAAATTTTGACTATTACCATTAAAATAGTTACTGTTACGAGCTAAAGCTTGGCTCTGAGGCCGATTATTGCTAATCTGGTGTGTGAAATTACTATTATTATTTTGTTGATACCTGTTATTTATGGGTATCGCATTAGTACTATTCGAGTAATTTTTATTATAATTATTATTATTTTTTATTAATAGAAAATTATTTAAATTTCCTTCATCCATACCTACAAACTCATGGATGGTTGTTTCTGTATCTACTAAATTAATTTTATTTCTAATAGCGTATGCCAAAGTTCCGGAAACTAACTGTTTCACTCTTTGAATTATCATACCAGAGAAAATATCCCTCATCACTACACCATTATCATCAAACGCACAAAATTCTGATACATCGTTAATTAAACTTTTTACCTTAATACTTAAATCCTTAATGGAACTTACTCTAAGCGACATTATTTCTTTGGTAAGCTGCATTTGATCCTTTGATGACTTAAAGTGCTGCTTCAACCTTTCTTGGCAAAGCTCCCAGCTTGCAGGCCTGTCCAGTTGCAGAAAATTTTTGGCATCTCCTTGTATCTTTAAATCGAATACTATTTGGTACGTCAAGTCTCTTTGTGTATCATAATCCAACATGACTCGATCTACAGAATGTATAAAAGCTGGTAGCATTTTGGCTTCGCCGTTAAATGCTGGTAAGTATTTTAGATCCCTTTCAATTTTGTTTCTTAGGGAGGTTGATTGCTGTGCAGCTGATTGGCACAAAAGCCTTGTAATTGCGCCAAGGCATTGAACCATGGTGGCATCTGCTGGTAAATTTGCTTCAGCCATATTTAAGTTATTTGTTTTTATTCAAATTGTACTCAAAAAAAAAAATTTTAATTTTTGAAAGTCTTTTTTTTTTTTACGATCCAATGGTTCAGCAATTTTAGAGTTCACTGTA
Source organism: Rhagoletis pomonella (assembly GCF_013731165.1). Lineage (NCBI taxonomy): Eukaryota > Metazoa > Arthropoda > Insecta > Diptera > Tephritidae > Rhagoletis > Rhagoletis pomonella. Next base: position 157,000 of record NW_023458692.1, read on the forward strand.
ACACAAAATGCAAAGTACTTTTTTTTTTTTTTAAGGTTTTAAGTTCACTGTGTTAAAAATATCGTTCTTTTTTTATAAGCTTTTATTTTTTTTGTCAACTTTTGGACTTCGCTGTTCAAATTATTATGTTTTTTTTTTTTTTTTTTTTGTTTTAACCAAAGTAAAAATTTTTTCACTTATTTTTCATTTCTTGATTATACTCTCACAGTTTTCTTATAGTTTTCTTTTTTTTTATATTTAAGATTTTAAAAATCTTTACTTTCTGTGTTGTTTCTACAGCACACAAATATGTATGCCTTCGTTTTCAACACTTTTTCACAATATTGTTTAATTTTAACTTTTTTATTTTTAAACGCACTATTTGGGTTGTTTCTGCGGTATAAATTTAAATACACCTTCGTTATCACCACTTTTAGGCTATAGCAGTAACCGACTGCGCCAGTTAAAGAGAACTAAGACACTGAGATTTGAGTAAAAGGGAAACGTCTTTATTCTGCGACAATCAAAGCTTAAACTAAACTTATTTTACAGTGGTTTGCTTATTTATAGTACTGAGTAAACAAATATTGATAACTGTTATCCTAACTGTTTGTTGCTACAAATTCATCACGCCACTTTGGGCAGACAAAACAATAATTGCTATCCTTTATATTTGTTGGTAGCTTTTGATGATCACTAATCACTTGACTAGTGTTGCTGCTACAACAACAGCAACGCTAGTCAGTTTCGCAATATCAGGCGATATCACTGTTGTTCTTTAAATTGTTGTTGCACATTTTGTCTACTACTTTTTGGTAAACAGGTTTGTTCTTATTATTGTTTTTTGTACAACTATTGTGCATTG